>NC_056746.1:293052627-293320717 GCF_019279795.1 Protopterus annectens
CGCGATAGCTATAAAGTTTTTTATATAACGTTCTTACCTTAGAAATAGCCCTTTTTCTGGTTTGTTAACTTTTAGTCTTGTTTTTTCTGTTAGTGTTTAATTGTAGCTTTCCTAAGAGGCTGAGGTCCCCTTCCTTGGAATCGATACATTCGGCTCCTCGGTCTCCCCTACTTCAGAGCGAGCTCAGTCACAGATCTTCTCACTCCTCTCGATCCTCTAGGCTGTCGGATCACGATTTGGAGAGAGTGGTCAGTAGGTTGCTTAAGTCGCAGTCACTTGCCAAGATGTTGTCCAGCCCTCCTCAACAGGTGTCTGCTCTGTCCACTTCTGTCAATGTTCCTCCGACTTCATTGAGTTCGGAGCCGGAGTTCATTGGGGTTAGAGTAGTGGAACCGTCGGCCCCGATCACTCTATCTCCTTCGGTTCCGTTGTCGGTTCCGATCCCCTCGATGGTGCCGTCCATTGAGAGATCTGGGCGCCAGGGCTCCCTTGTCGGCTCCGAGGTGGTGAGTGGCATCGGACCCTTGTCCGACCCTGTTCTTCCTCTCGGAGCTTTGACACAGGTGAGCTCGGCTCCTACATCGGCCTCGGAGCTGTCTCCCTCGGTGCGGAGAAGGATTCCAATTTCCTCGGAACCGGGGTCTTCGGCAGGGATGCCTTCGATGTCATGAGTGTGCTGGCCACTGACTCAGCTCTACTATCGGCCCCACCAGTTCTGTCCCCTGTAATGCCTGTGACAAACCTCTGCTCCTCCTCCAGACCCCAAGCGTGGGGAACCGGTGCTCCAGGGCACCTCATTGGGTGTTTCCTCCTCTTCCGAGGCCTCCCCTGACCATTCAGAGGAGCCGCCTCGTAAGAAGTGCAAGAGGAAGCACATTGACTCCCCTGAGTCTGTCACTTCTGATACAGACTTAGATGAATCAGAAGGGTCCCAGAGATCCCCCTCTGAAGATGTTTCCTTCTCGGACATCCTAGAAATGCTTAAGCAGAGGGGGAACTGGAATCCCCTAGCCCCTACCGAGGATGAGTCTTTATTCCTGGATGCTTTCAGTTCCCGACCTTCCACCTCCTGGGTTTCTCCGTCTTTCGATCCACTTATGGCAGTGGTGGCTCTAAAGGCTTGGTCAGCTCCGAATACAATGAAACCAACTCCGAGGAGACCTGGCAAGTTCATCACAGCACCCCATGATAAGCAGTTTCTTACCAAAGGTGTTCCTGTTGATGCCATGGTGGTAGCAGCAGCCACCAAAAAAGTTAGTGGAGACCTCTTCGTCTGGCCATCCTCCTAACAAGGAGTCTAGGACTGTGGACAGATAAGGGAAACAAATGTTTGTTTCAGCGACCTTTTCTATGAGGTCACCAAGCTACTTATGCCATTTTACCCGGCTTCAGAGGGATCTCCTTAAAGAGCTCGGAGATGCCCTTCAAGATCCATCAGCTGAGGGGGCTCAAGCTAAAGTAGCTTCCCAGCTGGCGATGCTTAATTCTGTAGTCAACTCCTCCATGAGGCTCATTTCCTATGCTGCCGATGTTGCGAGTAGAGCCGCAGGTATGGGTGTGGCCCTTAGGAGGCATGCATGGATGCGGCTGTGTAATTTTGCGGAACCCTTTAGAGCGTCATTCACCAACACCCCCTTTGATGGTTCCTTTCTGTTTGGACCACAGGTGAAGGACACTTTGACTATGTGGGAGTCCGTTTTTCCACTCCTTCTAGACCATACCGGAAGGGTCAGAAGAGTGGTAAAATGTGGTTCCGAAAATCCCAGGGAGCCACGCCTGACATACGTAGCGATTTTTCCTCCAGGGGCAGAGGGGGAAACAATAACAAGAGACGCCGCTCTTGTGGCAGAGGGGGGGTCCACAGAATCAGGGCAACAGAGAATCTTTCTCTGATAAGCCCTTTCAGCATCCCTGAAAGGTTGCCCAACTGCCTGCCTCTGGAGGCAGTCGGGGGAACTTTCACTGTACCTAAAAGCCTGGCAAAATTTAACGCAAGACAGATGGGTACTGTCCTTTATATCCGGAGGTTACAAAATTCCCTTCTGTCAACCTCCCTTACCTTCAAGGAAATCCCTTCCAGATGTTCCACCCAATCTGAGGGACCAAGCAGTAATAGAAGTTTCAAAACTGCTAGAAAAAAGTCATCCAGGAAGTCCTGGCAGACCAGCATGTATCCGGAATTTACTCAAGGTTCTTTTTGGTACCAAAAAAGACAAGGGACTGGAGACAGATTCTGGATCTCAACAGACTAAACAGGTCTGTTCAAAGAATGAAGTTTCGGATGGTCATGCTTCAGTCCATTCTACCCTTTCTGGGTCAGGACAATTGGATGTGCTCAATAGATCTCCAGGATGCCTACTACCATATCAAAATGGACAGACCCTCCAGGAGATTTCTTCTCTTCCGGCTGGGAGCCAGTCATTACCAGTTCAGAGCTCTGCCCTTTGGTCTCACCACAGCCCCCAGGGTGTTCAGATGTATGGCAGTGGTCACTGCTCACCTTAGACGTTGAGGATTCCAGGTGTTTCCATATCTAGATGACTGGCTACTCACTGCTACTACCAGGCATCAACTTCTGCAAGCCAGGGACTACACAATCACAATCTGCTCCCAGCTAGGCATTACAATAAACTTCGAAAAATCTGCCTTGTTGCCCAGTCAATCTATCACCTATATAGGTGCAGACTTAAACACAAGGAGCATGTCCGCAAGGCTACCGCCAGAAAGGGTGTCTGCAATTCACCAGCAAGTACAAATTCTAATGCAGAGCAAAAGAATCCAAGTCAGGTTCGTCCTTCAAACTTTGGGTTTTATGGCAGCAGCAATTCTAATTCCACTGGCCCGCTTCCACATGAGGATCCTTCAGTGGCTTCTGTTCACACAGTGGTCCTTCCAACAGTTGCCCATGTCTCACATGATCATGATTACAGAAGCATGCAAAAGGCACCTTTCCTGGTGGATGGTCTTCCCACTAGTGACTCAGGGCAGACCCTTCATTCAGCCCCCTCCAGTTGCCACAGTGACCACAGATGCCTCCCTGATAGGTGGGGGGGGGGGCATTGTCAGGGGAGGACAGTCCAAGGCACTTGGCAGCCTCACGAGTACCATCTGCACATAAACATCTTAGAAATGAGAGCCGTGCTCCTAGCATTGCAAGCCCTTCAGGACTCTTCCTTCTGGGACCATTGCAATTCAAATGGACAACTTGTCAGTGGTGTGGTATATCAACAAGCAGGGCGGAACCAGGTCCTACCCCCTGTGTCGAGAAGCACTCAGACTCTGGCAATGGGCGATTTCCTCCCAACGTTTTCTGATTGCGACGCACATCCCTGGGAGGTCCAACGTCATAGCGGACAGGCTCAGCAGATCTATTCTCATGCCTCACGAGTGGTCTCTGAATCAGGAAGTTGCGGATCTTATCTTCCGCAAATGGGGACAGCCTTGCTGCAATCTTTTTGTCACCCCCTTCAACAGCAAATGCCGCAACTACTTCTCCCTTCTTCCGCTTCCAGGTCACCCACCCAGAGACGCTCTAGTGCACGATTGGCCTCAGGGACTTCTTTATGCCTTTCCTCTGTTTCCCCTGATTCTAAAACTCATACAGAAAGCTATATCGTTGGGCTGCAAAATGATCCTCATTGCCCCATACTGGCCTCGACAGATATAGTTTCCGTTCCTGCACCATTACTTTCTTGATCAGCCCTGGACTCTGGATCCGATTCCAGACCTACTGATTCATCAATCAGGTGGGTTGCATCAATCCCTCCAAACTCTCCAGCTCACAGCTTGGTTGCTCCACTTCCAACCTTAGCCAGGCTTCCCAGCATTTCCACAGCTGTACGTGAGATCATTGTCTCCTCTCACAAGTCCACAACTAGAAAAACTTATGCTGGTAAATGGAAACGTTTTTCTTGTTGGGCAGAGGCTAGGAACGTAGATCCCTTTTCAGCCCCAGTCCACGAAATTCTGGAATTCCTAGCACAACTTTTTCATTCCGGGTCCGCTTCTGCTACACTCAGGGTTCAATTAGCGGCCATTTCTAATTTTCATGTTGGGTTGTCAAATTCAAACATTGTCTCACAAGCTCTGTAAAGCTTTTTTCAGAGGGACTACTCTCCTTAGACCTCCAGTGAGAGATCCCCCTCCTCCTTGGGACCTTAATTTGGTACTAACCTCCTTAACTCTGCCCCCCCTTTGAACCAGCACCGTCTTTCTCAATTCAGTTTCTATCTTGGAAGACACTCTGGTAGCTATTACTTCAGCCAGACGCGTCTCTGAACTTCAGGCTCTATGTGTTTGTCCTCCATACTTGGTTTTTCATAAGGACAGGTTTGCTCTGTGGACTAATCCTTTGTTTCTTCCGAAAGTCTGTTCAGAAAATAATTTAAACCAATCTATAGACCTTCCTGTGTTTTTCCCTAACTACACCAACAAGGCAGAGTACAAATTACACCAATTGGACATTCCTGCACAGGACTTAGGAAATAAGGAACTCAGACCAACTATTCCTTTCCTATGCTCTAGGCAAACAAGGTCTCCCAGTTTCCAAGGTGACCTTGTCCAGGTGGTTGTCTCACACTATTACTTTCATTTATCAATTAAGAAACAGAGTTGTCTATTAAACCGAAAGGTCATTCTTCTAGGGCCTTGCCCACCTCTGTAGCCTTTCAATCTAGGTTGCCCATGGATTCTATCTGTGCAGCTGCTACGTGGGCAAATCCTCATACCTTTATTTCTCATTACAAGCTAGATATGGTCTCCAGGAGCAGAGCCGCCTTTGGTTCCACTGTTCTGAAGAGTCTGTTCCAATGAGCCGCCCAGGATTGTAGGTGCTAGGGATGCTGTCCCAACCAGCAAGAACGAAGGCGAGATAGACAACTTAACATAAAGAAGTTATGTACCTACCATAACGTTCCATGTTAGTTGCCTTCATCTCGCCTTCTTTCTTGCTATTGGACCGAGAGGAATTCTGATTTCACTGGCTGAATGTTCTCTGGTTTGTTTCCTCTGCTGACTTAGAGAATATGATAGGTATGCTCAACCTATTTCTTTGGACAGGTTTATTCTCTGGCTATGTCTGGGGTTAGCTATTTCATATGAGATCTGGGTAGCTGTTGCTAGGTATCATGGGATAAGGGGTAGCCTCGAGCCAGTAAACAGCTCTCGAGCTATAGAAGATGGCCGAGTCAGAGCTGAGGATCGGCTCCGATCCCAACCAGCAAGAAAGAAGGTGAGATGAAGACAACTAACATGGAACGTTATGGTAGGTACATAACTTATTATTCATGGGCAAGCCAGTTCAGGCATTGCTGAAAGGAGATGTACCTGGATGTGGCTGTGTGACTTTGTGGAGCCTTTCACAAATGCTCCCCTTTGATGGAACATCTTTGTTTGGTATGTCTTTGAAAGAAATGCTTACTCACAGTGAACAAGAAGGAAAGACCTTGCCTGCTGTGAGAATTAATTTTTCTACCCATCAACAAACATCAGAAATGTGGTAAGAAAATGTGGTTTCACAAATCTCAGGAACTTTTTCAAGATCTGTGAAAAGACAAATCCGTCAGACAGAGGAGGCAGTTCTAATTGTAGAAGCCAGCCTAGAGACAGAGAATGCCTGCAAAGTCAGGGTTTCTGTGATTCGTGTCCAGATAGGCCCTGTCAGTGCTCCTGAAGTGCTGGCTGACTGCCCATCTGTGGAGGTATTTGGAGTATGATTGACCTAGCACCCAGATGCTTGGGCTGTTATAACAAAAGATACCAGAGTGCTAAAATTTTCCAGAGGTTACTTCATACCATTTTCCCAGCTCCCAATATACAAAAGAAGCTTCCCGATGTTTCACCCAGTCAGAGGAAGTCAGCAGCACAAGAAATTCAAAAGCTGCTACACAGGAGTCATCCAGGAGGTCCCACCAGCCAAACGGTATTTAGAACTTGCATTTTTTTATTGCCCAAAAAGACAGGGGACCTGAGACCAATTTTGGATTTAAGTAAACTCAACCAGTACATGAAAAAGTCAAAGTTCCGAATGGTCACGTTTCAGTCCATTCTGCCATTTCTTTGCAAGGGTGATTAGATGTGCTGTATAGATCTCAATGATGCATACTATCACATCAAAATAAACAGACACTCCTGTAGATATTTACCCTTTTGGCTGGGAGCCGGTCATTACCAATTCAGATCCCGGTCCTTTGGATTTACCACAGCCCCAAGAGTGTCACCAAATGTATGGCAGTGGTAGCAGCTCACTTGAGACTAAAAGGATTCCGAGTGTTTCCATACCTGGATGATTAGCTCCTCACCATCCGCTCTATGCATCTGCTTCAACAATCATGGGACTGTTAACTCCATATTTGTCACTGACTGGGAATAACAATCAATTACACTGTCAAATCTGACACCAGTGCAGAGCCTGGAGTTTGTGATATTGTGTTCATATGTGCACCAATAAGTTGCCTCTCTGCCTTCTCATCGCATAGACACACTCAGATCTCAAGTTCATCATATTCTATCCCATTGGTCTCTTCCAGCCAGATTTATTCCTTAAGCGTTGTGGTCTATGGCAGCAGCAATAGTCCTACTTCCTTTAGCATCTTACTGTGTGTGTGTTCTTCAATGGACTTAAGCTGTTCAGTGGTCTGACAACCCATATCTTCACCAGTCAAGCTTACATCAGTTTGTAAACACCACATCCATTGATGGATCTAGTCAGATGACATCTACCTAGGTCTGCCCTTTGTTTTACCATCCCAATGGCCATGATGACTATAGAAGCCTCCCAGTTGGGAGGGGGGCATTACTTGAGAAGGACAGTCCAAGGCATGTGGTCCCCCCAAGAGACCAATTCACGTATCAGTGTCCTGGAGATGAGCAGTCCTATTAGTGTTGCAGGCATTTCAAGATGCTCTTCCTCTAGGGACTATTGTGATTCAGACTGAAATGTCTATAGTCTGGTACATCAACAGACAAGTGGGAACCTGATCTTACCCTCTCTATCAGGCTGCTGAGAGTGTGGCAGTGGGTGATTTCCACCAACCACTTTCTAGTTGTAGTGCATATTCTGGGGAAAACCAGCATGCTAGCGGTCAGACTTTGCAGATCCATTCTGAGTTTCATGAGTGGTCTCTCAAACACTGGAGGAACAAATTTTCCATAATTGGTGCCACCCTTGCTGTGACCTGTCTGCTTTCTCCCAGACAAGTGCAGTAAGTATTTTGCCCTGATCCCCCCCCCTCCCTCAGTGGGAGTCGCTGAGAGATGCTCTAGTTCACGTTTTGCAATCCAAGCATCTTTACCCTTATCCCCTATTTCCCTTGATCCCCAAATTCCTACAGAAAGCAATTCGGTTGAAGAGTTCAGTCATCCTCATTGCCACCTACTGGACTCGCCAGGTGCATTTCTCCTTTCTTTGGTCTCCTCTTTGCTGTCCTCCCTGGATAGTGGACTCAACTTCAAATATCCCGTCACATCCCTCAGGGATGGGTCATCCCAGCCCTCAGTCTAAACCACATGGTTTCTCCAGTTCCAATAATAGCCACACAACCTAGGCTTTCTTCCCCAGTACACAGTATTCTGTTATCCTCACAAAAAGATTCCACAAAGAAGGTTTACAAGAGCTAAGGGGAAAGATTTTCCTGGGCATTAAGACATAATGTTGACCTCTTTATCTACTGTGCTTGATTTTCTGGGTGCTCTCTTCAAAGAAGCTTGTTTTTCTACAGTTAAACTACAGTTGGCATCCACACCAGATTTTCAGACAGGAACTAAAAGTTTTTGTTTGGCTTCTAAGTCATGTAAAGTTTTTTTGAAAGACACTACTCATTACACTCCCAGTTAAAGTTCCTTCACCTCCCTGGGACTTGACTATGGTTCTACAAGATCTCCCTCAGAAGCCCTTTAAAGCTTTAGCAAAAAATGATTTAAAATTCCTAGCATGGAAAACAACTTTCTTAGAAACTATTACTTCTGCAAGAAAAAATTCTAAACCTCCAGGCTGTTTCATCAAACTCTCTGTACATTATTTTCCACAAAGACAGGGTAATGTTAAGGACAAACCCTTCTTTCTTCCTAAAGTGGCTTCTGAATATATTAACCAATCCATTCACTTACTGGTCTTCTTTCCAAATTTTTCAAACAAAGGTGAATACATGCTACACCTTCTGGATGTGCACAGACCATTATGTTATCTACAGAGAACTAAAGAAATCAGAAAATCAGACCAGCTGTTTGTATCTTTCTCAGAAAATCGACTGGGTCATCCATTAACTAAAGATACTTTGGCTAAATGGATAACTAATTGCATTTCTTGGATTTTTCACAACAAAACATATTTTACTGAGACTGCGTAAAGCCCACTCAGCTAGGTCCATGCCCACTTCAACTGCTGTTTTGGTCAGGCACTTCTGTTGATATTTGTGCAGCAGCCACATGGTCTGATGCTCATACCTTTGCTATTCATTGCAAATTGGATCTAATTTCCAGAAGCATAGCTACCAATTGATTGATTTTTATCATGGTTGTACTGTGGATGTAGAGCTTTGTGTATTAAGGCAGGTCTTTGTGCTTTTGGAAGACTGTCACTGTGTTATCTTATCTCAAAACCACTTTTTTTTATTGTGGTAAAGTTTACTTGCACTTTCAGACTTTGCTACCTGTATTCAAGGCTGTTGCTTGGCTGAACCTGTAGTCCAGTTTACTGTTCTCCTTTGTGGTTCTTCCATCCACAAGAAGAAAGTTTGTAAGAAGTCTTCAAGTGTCAGATTAGCTTATACTCTTCAACCATCAATGGATGATTATGCTGTCACCAGATTTTGTTCCCAGACTGCATCATTTTCTCCCAGGTCCCTAGATGTAGCACATATAGCCACTAAGGACCAGGAGCTAGACATGTGGCCTGCAGCTGTGGGTATGTCCTTAGCAGGCAAGGGAGAACCATTCTTTCTGGCCTCTGGGTAGGGTGGGGAAGGTCTTACCACACAGCCAGCACAGGGAGTCTGAGCTTGGGATTCCTGTGCCTTCCTTGTGTAGGTTTTTTTCCAGCGGGTACCCCAGGAAAAGAAAAAAAACCTTTCAGTTTCTATGGAGACAGAAAATTTGCTTGGGTTTGCTAGGGAATTAGAATTTTACATACTCTGTCTTTGACACTTAATTTCAAGCAGAAAAGCAGAAATTGGAGGGAGAATGTTCTCTCTCATGGATTTCTCCTGAAGTTAAGGATTCTGATTCTGAGGAAAGTGTTGCTTCAGATTTCTCTCAGAAGACCTTTAACTAATACTTCAAAATGAAAAAGGCATTTCAGTGGGAACAAAATAAAATTCCCATTTCCCAGCAAAAGTATTATGCTTTATTGCAGTTAGATTTTCCATAATCTGCATCTGTTCCTCTTGTTTTATCTGACTTAGAAGATGTTTTCCCCACAGCTTGCAGTTTGACAGTCAACCCTCCTGCTTTTAGAAAGCCTGGCTATAGTAGGTACCTCAGACCCACAAGTATCTGTTTTTTAACCCTACAGTGATTTCTTTATATAAAACAACTACTGATGAAGAGACTGCTAATTCTAATCATAGTCCCCTTGATAAGGATAGGAAGGCTTTTGACAAATTTGGGGAAAAAAGTATATTCTTCTACCACTTCAAAATTCAAAATTTTAAAATACCAGGCTTGTTTGTTAAAGCTTTTACTTCTGTCCTTTGAGAAGACGAGAAAGCTAATTCACTGTTTTGAGTGCATTCTTTGAATGCCTTAACTTTATCTGATTCTCGTGTAATTAAATATACTTTAATGTCTTATGGTTTTTCTGATATATTCAGAGTTGCTGCTATTGCTGGATCGGTCATAAGATTTGTTTGGTTACATTTTTGACTTTTGCATCTGGGTTCATAGCGTAAGAGGTTTGGTGAGTGGGAATGTCGATTTAAGTGCTGATACAAGTCTTTACATTTTTTAAAGTTGTGATGTCCAGCTAATATCTCACCAGACTGCCAGCAATAAATGTGATGCCCCTCACTTAAAACCTGTGTCAGTAATCAAGGAGCCTCAATCCTCACCACTGACTCCAGTGTAGGAGTGTTACAGAAAACACCAGAGCACAAAACGCACACGAGTAAAATTCCACAATTATCCTTAAGTGCACAGCAAGAACATGCACTTTTCCTGTGACTGGATTATATAACTCTGTCCACCCCAAATGTAATCCCTTATCCTACACTTCAGAGCAGTGTGTTCCAGTTTAGACCTCTGATTCACTCTCACTCAAAATAAATTTAAATCTCACACACACACTTATGGAAAGCCTGACACAGATTTCCAACTGTGCCCCCTCCCCAGTACAAATGGTCACGCTGCCACCAGAGTCAGACAGGTCTACACACCCTTCAAAGGGTGATCAGTTATTAAAAATTAAATATCAAAATAAATGATAGCTGTGACCAGAAGCAGCCAGGCATTTGAGGTGACCTGGAGAGTATCAAACCAAAATAATCACCCTCTAATCTCTAAAGAACACATTGTCTAGCCACAATATGAAGTAATAAAAAATATTTAATAATAAGTAAAATGATTACAAGAATGTAAATCAATAACTTTCAGTAAACACCAGAATTCAATCACAAGAAATATAAAGTTAAACTGTAGGATCGAAGTCCGTCATCTTAAAAAAACTCTAAATATCTAAACTTTCCTAATCTAACTAGAGAGTACTGTCCCTAATCTAATCTAAAACATAACAGCAAGGCAAAGGCAGGCTTACAGTTCTGGTGAGTCCTTTTTCCCAGTATCATCTGCCCAGCACTGTGACTAACTCTGAACTAACTGCTGCACTTAACTGCCCACTAAATGACTTGAACTGTCTCTTTTATATAGTCCAGGTTAACAGTCTCAACTGTCTTATTTTAAAAATAACAGTCAGCTGTTTAAAAAAAGTTATTTTTTCCTGTCAATCAACTGTTCAAATAATCACCTAGCAACCAGGAACATTCTGATGATGTCACCTACTGTTCAGCTGATTCTCTACAGGCAGTTTGTATTTTAAAATCTCCCTCACAAACGTGCATTTAGAAATGTGTCAAAACAGACAGATTCTTTAAACATTTTGTATAAGCAGGGATATACTCAACATTTCAGTAACGTATTTACATTTTCACAATTGGATATGCTGGAGTACAGTATGTGTTGATCTGAGAATATACACAAATCTGCCAGACATGCTACCCCAGATGACAGTGTTTCATTTTCTTCACAAAAGTGAATAAAAGTTTTCCTTCCGTTTCCACTCCCTTTTTCAAAAAAAGTTTAAGTAATAAAGTGCCAGCAAACTGGCTTTTAAAAATTGATGGCAGGGAGGTTCCAAAAAGAAGGGAAAACCCTTTGAAATCAAGGGCACTCTAAAAGTCAGAATGACTGTTTGCAATGTCCCCTTCCATTCTGGCAATCTGTCTCCCACTCTTGATTCTTTATCTTCCTCTGTGCCAATAAATTATTTCAGACAGTTATCATCCCCCATTTTCTGCATGAGGTCAGGGTATTGTCAGTTGTCACCATCTCTCACTCTGTTCAGTGCCACTCTTCTACATTCTTCAACAGTTGTGCCTGACTGTTGCAGGTCTTCTCTCACTCAATTCTTCACCTCTTCATTGGACACCTTCTTTTCTTCTTGCCTTCTTCCTGTCTGTCCCAAATCATCTTCACCAGATTGTTTTCTGCATTTTACTATCTCCAAATGCAGAAAAAGGTATAGTGTCTGCTCTTATGTCAGCATTTATTTGTCTCTCCAGCAGCATGCATCCAAACACCCTTCTGAGGCACTTCACCTCCATCATATCTACCATCCTCAGCTTCTCTGATATTACTGCCCAGGTTTTTGTACCTTACAGTTGTACTGGTCACTCCACTGTTTATTACACCTTTCTTTTCAGCTTCTTTGACATTCTTCCCACTATACACATTCGGCATTGAATTATTCTCAGAACAGTCCAAAAAAAAATATTGATTGACAACAATATTAGTCTGCAGATTTTACGTATATTGATTTACAACACTATTAAAGTCTGCTGATTTTATGTATATTGGTTACAACAATATTAAAGTCTGCTGATTGTACGTATATTGATTACAACAATATTAAAGTCTGCTGATTTTACATATATTGATTGAACAACAATATTAGTCTGCTGATTTTACGTATATTGATCGCCTTTCGTGTTTCTGCACAGTTTTTTTGCTTTGATTGAATTCTATTGAATTTTCATTTTGAGATTGTTCCTCTTAGAATTTAGTTTACTATAGTTTTTGTAATAGCTGTGCAGTTTACTACATTGGCAAGACTAACTACACTTTAAGAGAGCGTATACTTGAACACAGTAGAGATATTAGAAATGGTAAGGATACTAGTGCCTTGGCAAAGCATGTACAGCAGACAGGACTACAACATGAATTTAATTTTTTTATTTTAGAATTGGTAGACACTGGTGTCGGAGGGGGGGTGACATCAAGATTGACTGAAGCATGTGAACAAAAATGGATACTTTACTTTAAAGCAGATAAAGCCCCTGGCATTAATGATACTATCTCCCTAAAGCCTTTCTTGCATACATGGTCACTTAAGCATTAATCATTGTATGTTGTGTTTTTAGGGTGCTGACTCTTTAAATGTTAAATGGATTTGAGAAATGGACTGTTTTTGTAGGCTGCCTCTGATTTAAGAGTGTGTTGATGTAATGCTGTTTGTCTGATGAAGGGATTTTTAATCGTGAAAGTGCTTACTGTTTAACATTAAATATTTTTTCTCTCTCTGCTGGGACTTTGCATTATTTTTATTTACTTATTGTACAATTGCTTAGTTCCGTTAGCCTAGTGGCTTTTTTATTTTGTTTGATTCTTGATTACATGGCTTCTGTGATTTACATGACTCCCGGGGGCATACTTTACATGAGGAAATCTCAGTGGTACCTCAGGTCATTCAGCATAAACACCATTTCTCTTTTCAAACCCAGTTTGTAGGAAGGGAATTAATGCAGAAGATAGACCAGTTCTTGCTCAGTTCAGGTCTCCTCTTCGGTTCCCTATTATGTTATTGAAACCTTAGGTTATCAAACACCTAAAGGTCGATCACTAAATGTCGAAGTCTGAAAATTGCAAACTGCCGTTTCCACACAGGGATACGAGTCGTTTGGCCGTTACTCAGATTTTGTTTTTTCTCCGCTGTAGAGTGATTTCCGAGTTGGTATATTTAGTTAGGGGGTGTGGGGGCGGCACAGCCTCCCCCCCCACATCGGGTGGTGTGGAGGGCGAAGCCCCACCACTTCATTTCTGTTTAAAACTTTTTTTTTTATTTGGCCAATGGCATTTTTTCCCTATGTGGAAATGGACATTTATGATATTAAGGATTCGATATTTCATGATTAACCTGTAGGTGTTTGATAATTTAAGGTTTCAATCACGTAATATAGACCCCCCATCCTCTTCTACCTTTTACCCAGTCTGTCACAACAGATAGGAGTGTATCAAAAAAGTTTGAAAGTGCAAAGTCTATGGAATGAATGGAACAGAAGAAAGCACATAAATTATCAGAGATGATGGCAGTAGTAAACACTTCAAAAAAACTTTAAATCATCTCTGTTCAGGATCTCTGCAAGTTATTACAGACTATGCCTCTGTGATTTGTTTTAGAAATAGGGGTTACCTGATCTTACCCTCTTTGCAGAGTTGATGTGTTAACCTGGGAGGTAGCAACTCAGGATCATTGACTCTTAAGGCTTCATAGATGCTTTCAGAGCAAATATTGTAGCAGGCAAGTTAAGTAGGACCAGAAAGATACATTCACAAATGGAAACTGCACCGATGGAGAGGGGTTCCAGGACTGGATTCAGCTGCGAGGAACTCTTCAAATAGATATGTCTCCTTTCAGAACAGTTAAAGAAATACTGCTCCATGATTCATTCCAAACAGACATACCTAGAAGACAGATGCTTTTCCATTCCCATAGACATGAATGTTTCTGTATGCTTTTCCATCATTTCTGCTGATATCCAGAGTTCTTCTGAAAATTCAAAAGAATTCCATAAAGATTGTGGTGGTGACTCTCTTTGCTCAAGCAAGATTGATTCTCGCTTCTTTTGAAACTGGTCAAGAGCAATTATCAGTGACTTCCCCACAGACTGGATTTACTCATACAAGACAGGGATTGTTTGATGCACCTCAAGCGGAAAACACATTTGACTACGTGGTTGATAGAAGTGTGATTTTTTTTTTTTTTTAGGCACCTTCTTTTGTTTTTTTTTCTGAGAATGTGCAGCAGGTACTGAAGAAGGCTAAAATCCTGCTGCTGTAAAATTGTGTGCAAGTGGAAAAGATTTTTCTAGATTGTGTCATTTTAAGAACAAGGACCCTACATGTCTTTTCATATCATTGTTGTAGTATTCATAACCTAAGGGATTTCCTGTTAAGGATAGGCCAAAGTCTGGCTAGTATACCAAAGCCTTTTGTACTTACAGGAGGCGTACATCACACATACACTCCCCGTGCAGGGCATGTGGCGTAAAGGTAATGTACAGACACACTCAGAACAACTTTGCTGCCAGTCTGAATGCATTCACTGAATGTCAGTGTGAATGCCCTTATGCTGTGCTGGTTACCAAGCTATTTTTCAAATAAGCGTCCCGTTGGGGTTTCTTATTTTTAGTGTTGTTGGGTTTGTCATCCACAAAGAGAAAATGTCAGTGTAGGAGGTAGATTAAACTTAAAGACTGTCACAACCAGTGTCTTTTCTGTTATGGTGCTTCCCACGATTATATGCAGTGTTCTATCTGCCAGTCTTTTAACCCTGTGTAGTCGCTTCTTATCTATTTACCTTGAAAACCACCATCTTAAGTTGTTGGCTCAAGGTGCTATGGCGGAGTCTTCACATTCTGAGGATCAGCAGTCTGCTAAGAAAAAAAAAAAACTTAAGAATGATATGGCTGATGTTGATCCTCTCCCAAACATCACTCTCAAGGGAAGTGAAAGTCTAGAGGATCATGTGGTTGTCTCAAATTCTTCTGCCATGACCCTGTTGGAGGCTGACATGGATCTGACTTCTCACACATCCTTGGTGGCTTTAAAACATCTTCTCCTGATGTTGAGGGGGATTCCACAGATCTTAGGGAGGAGATCTCTTCCACACTTATTGAATGTTGCCAGGGGTCTGACCCTCCGAAGGTGTGTCGTGCAGACTCCCCACAGAAAAAGAAACAGAAAACCAAGCATATTTCCCTTGTAGCTAAGGATCCCCAGCATGAATGGAAGGATTTTACTCGGGGGGGGGGGGGTATTTAATGCTTTAATGGCTTTAAAGCCTCCTCAAGGGGTGCTGGTGCCTGCCCCACCCAGTCTTCCACTCCTCTTAAAAGATGCAAGGAATTGAACTTTTCAGATGAGGATTGGTATTCTGGGGAAGAGTCCCTGGCTTACTCTTCTCAAATTTCTCTCAGAGGAAGAGGATTCTATTAGCCTGGATTCCCCTTTGGAGGAACTCTCCTTTGGGGATACTGTTGCTCACATAATGGAGTTTGTGGGATTGTTCTTGGGTCTCTGACATTCACAGAATGTATTAGGAGCTCCTCCAGATGGAGTCTTCTAAACCATCATCTGTTCCCCCTCTTCTGGCTGTCCTCCTGGATTACCTTTTCAGCAGCTTTTCTGGCCCCTGCTTCAGTCCCCTGTACCAAAGAAACCTGATAGGTTTTACAAGTTGCCTGACAAATGTAAATTTCTTTATAAATGCCCTTCTGTAGTGTCATTCTCGTTTGATAAGCACTCCAAGCTGTTGCCGTCTACCAAGTTGCTTCCTTCAGATAAGGATGATAGAGCTGTGGAGAGGCTGAGCAAAAAGGTTTACACAGCTGCCACTGTATCCTCTTAGGCCATCAACTACCAGAATCATATGACCAGATATGTTTTTTCCCTCCTTTCTCAGATTTCCAAAGTGGTTTCTGATCTTCCTCACTCTGAGGGAAAGGCTTCTGCCCTTTCCCTGTTAGGCTGTACCTCTCAAGTTGCTCACCACTCTGTCAAATGCAGCTGCAATGCAGCTGATGCCTCCTTTACAGCTGCTGCCTTTGTTTCTGTTATGAAGCATTACTGTTTCATTTTTTAGTTTAAGAACCGAAGTCTTCAAAAAAAGCTAAGTACCCCTTTGGGGATCTTTTTTCTTGCTATAACTGATGTCAGTAAAAGTTAACAATTGTCTTACCTGTGGAAATACCTCATAAAGATTTTCATTCGTACTGCATTCCTTGCTTAGGCCCA
Organism: Protopterus annectens; assembly: GCF_019279795.1. NCBI lineage: Eukaryota > Metazoa > Chordata > Ceratodontiformes > Protopteridae > Protopterus > Protopterus annectens. Next base: position 293,068,906 of record NC_056746.1, read on the forward strand.
GACCACAATGTCCCTCGCTGTCGGTTTTGTGCCTTGTTCAACCCCCGAACTATTCGTCGTTGGGCTATATTTGCAGCAAATTATTTTGGTACTCTGTATAACTACCCAGAAATGGCTTTAAGTCATCCGACTACCGATCTTCTGAAAAAAACGTAAAGATAAAGACAGACCGCATAGGTCCAAAACTGCCGATGATGCTTCCGTTAAGCTAGTCGCCACTCCGCCGGTACTCAGGTGCTTTCGCAGCCCCTGATACCCACTACCTCAGATTCGCAGGCCTCTACTGAGACCCATTTGGAGTCTGGTATGCCGCGAGATGCTTCTTTGACTATGGAACCTGCGGATGTCTCTGCCTTGGATGGGTCCGGAGCTGCTGTGCAGGCACTGGCTTCTGAGGGTGTATTCAGGCCTACAGACTTGCATTTTAAACCGCCATCTTCTTCATCCAGACCTAAAACTCAGATGTCCAAACCGCATGCTCAGGCCCATATGCATAAAAAACAAATGCTTAGAATGGCTGAAGACCTTATCAGCTTAATTAGGGGAAGTCAGCCTTCCCCCTCTGAGACCTAAAACTGATTTTCCTTCTTAAACCAAGACCGCTTGTTTGGCAACAAAGCAGAAGTCCTCAAAAAGATGGAGGAAAAAGCTAAATCTATGCAAACTGTTAAAGATTTCCTACAAGTACAGCCTCCCAGATTTAGTAGGCATTGGCTTTCAAAGAACTGGTCCTTTACAGTCTCTTCCAGGCCTTCTCAGTCCAAACCCAGGAACAGCAGACCACCTAGGTTACAGTCTCAGGCTGCGCACAGGTCTAAGCAGTGGGGGGCTCCCACTTCCAAAGCAGGGAGTAGTAAGCCACCCTCCTATGGAAAAATGGCACAATGACTTAACTTTAACCCTTCCAAGCCCTGCTCAACTGCTTTCCCCCTAGGAGGAAAACTCGCCCTGCATGCAAAAAACTGGAAATTCATTACCAAGGACAAATTGGTTTTGAATATAGTTTCCCAAGGATACAGACTCCACTTCCACACCTTACCAATCCCAAATGTTTGGCCAGACTTACCCCCAAATCTGTGGGTGGAGGGCCCAACAGCAGGTTCTCTCTCTCCTAAGTATCAGGGCTATTCAACCTGTCCCAGCAGAACAAAGGGGACAAGGTTGTTATTCAAGACTTTTCCTGGTACCCAGAAAAGACAGCTCCTGGCGTCCTATCCTGGACCTCTCTATTCTAAACACCTTTCTGGTAATCCCAAAATTCAAAATGCTAACTCATCAGCTGTTTCCTATGCTATGCTAGGCAAAGATGCCTGGTTGGCAACCTTAGACTTAAAGGAAGCTTACCTGCACATCCCAGTAAGGGAATCCTGCAGGAAATACCTAAGCTTCAGGGTAGGCTCCATGCACTATCAGTTCTCTGCACTTCCCTTTGGCTTATCTACTGCGCCCAGGGTATTCACAAAGTGTCTAGCTCCAGCCATTGCATTTTGCAGGCAGAGAAATATTCAAGTATACCCATACTTGGACGATTGATTCAGGCAGAAAGCCAGGACTTGCTGTTAAAACATCTGGCATTCATAAAGAAACGTCTAACCTCACTGGGGTACACCATAAACAGAAAGAAATCTCACCTAGTACCCTACCAATAGATTGTATTCCTGGGAGCAAGCTTGAACACAGCTTCCCAGATGGCTTTCCTCACTACAGAGAAACAAGTTTATTTGACAACCTACTTCAAACTACTGGCCACAAAGACTCTATCTGCAAGGTAAATTCTGCAAGCCCAGGGGTTCATGACCTATTCTACTAATTCCATATGCAAGACTGCATATGAGGAAACTCCATTGGTATCTAAAAAGCCTATGGTGTCAACATTCTCAGGACCTGGAATCGATGAATTCCTATCATTCCTTGTATAAAGACAGATTTCCTTTGGTGGGCAGAGGCCTGCTACCACAACAAGGGGCTCCCTTTCACTCTATCCCCTGCCACCCAAACCCTAACAGATGCATCAGACTATGCATGGGGGGCTCACTTGGCAGGGCAGTGCATTCAGGGCAAATGGAACCCGAGACAGATGCACCTGAATATCAACCAAAAAAAAAAAATGTTAGCTGTTCAGAATTCCCTGACCGCCTTCAAAGACCACATTCTTCCAGGACAATTATTGGTAAAGACAGACTACACCACAGTTATGTGGTACATAAACAAGCAGGGGGGAACCCACTTGTACCCTCTCTGCAGACTAGCCATGGCTCTGTGGAACACAGCCTTGAGCTACCAAGTGCACCTTAGTTCCTGCCAGGCAAGCTAAATTCACTGGCAGATGACCTAAGCAGAAATCTCATGGACCCACACAAATGGAAACTGGAACCAAAAATATTCAACCTCTTGAGGAACAAATGGAGAACTCCAGAGATAGACCTGTTTGCCTCCCATCAGAACTACCAATTGGACAAATTCTGCACAAGGACTTTCCACAGTCAAGCTTGGAATGTGGATGCCCTGTCCTTTACCTGGGAAAGCCTCTCGGTTTATGCCTTTCCCCCTTTGCCTCTCCTCTCGAAGGTTCTGCTAAAGATCAAGCTGGACAAGCCAAGGACAAAAGGACAATACTGATTGCACCAGACTGGCCACGCCAGCACTGGTACCCCCTCTTGCGCAGTATGACACTGCTGGAACCATGGCACCTGCCTCAGACCCCTTCCCTGCTGTCCCAGCAGGTGTGCCAGATTCTGCACCCTCAGCTTCAAACCCTGAACCTTGCAGCCTGGCTAATTCCTTGAGCTCTCCAATAGCATCCCTCACTAAGCAAGTGCTAGATGTCATTCTGGAGGCAAGGAGGCCTAGTACTAGAAAATCCTATGCTGAAAAGTGGCAAAGATACTGTTCCTGGAGCCCGACTCAGGGGATGGGCACAAACAGTGCCCAGCTTTACCTCACATTCTTCAGTACTTAACAGAAATGCTCCACAAGGGCCTAGCCTTCTAGTCATTTAAAATTCATGCCTATGCCATTTCAGCACATTATAATACTGAGCCCACCCCTCTTCTCTCACCCCCTGCTAAAGCAATTCCTTAGAGGGGTCAAGAATTTAAGACCCCCCAAGAGAGCCCCTACTCCAGCCTGGGACCTTAACTTTGTATTGGAAAAGCTCACTCTCCCTCCATTTGAGCCAGCTGCAACTACAGAGTTCAAATCCCTTTTTAGGAAAACAGCCTTCCTTCTAGCCATCACTTCTGCAAGAAGAGTGTCTGAATTACAGGCCCTCATGGCAGTGGAACCCTTCATTACCTTCCATGCAGACAGGGTTTCCCTCAGGACCCATCCTTCCTTTATGCCCAAAGTGGTGTCTAGTGTAGCCCTGAATCAGTCCATTAATTTGCCTGCTTTTTTCCCTAATCCACAAAACAAAGAAGAACGAATACTGCACTCTTTGGACGTGCACAGACAACTTAGATTTTATTTGGACAGGACTAAGCGTCTCAGAAAATCTGAACAGCTGCTAGTAGGCTTTGTTGCAGGAGCAGAGAGGAAGACCATTTCAGAGCAAACCATTTCTAAATGGATAGCCCGTTGCATTAATTTTTGCTACAAGCACCATGGAAAACCTACCCCACAGGGGATAAGATCGCATTCCACCAGGGCTGCATCTATCTCTACAGCCTTTTTCAGAGGAGTCCCAACCAGGGACATCCTAGAAGCTGCTACCTGGAGCTCCATACTTACCTTCACCAAGCATTACCACATGCCTATCTTTTCTAAATCCAGAGCTGGTTTTGCCACTGCAGTCTTGCAGGGCTTAATAGCTGGCCCTAATGCTCTTTAACTTCCTCCTCCCTTCCTTAGCTTTGGGAATTAACCCAAATGTGATGACTGCAACAGTGAAACATGAAGAACATAGTACAGTTGTGTACACTTACCATAAATGTAGATATTCGAGTGTGTTCTCTTGCAGTCCTGGTTACCCTCCCTCCAGCCCCCTGACTTCTCTTGGCTCTACCTTTCCTTCTTGTTTGGTGTATTTAACCTTTCTGCTGTATTTGCTTTTTGATGGAGGCGTACCTTAACATATAATTGCTTCCCTTGTGGGGGCACCTGACATCTGGGGCAAGAAAAACTGATGCAATGGCGTCAGCTGCATGTTTTATACCCCTGACGACCTGACGTCATGGAAGAAGAGATGGCATCCGACACAGGAATCCAAGACTCTGGTATTCAGGCCAGCTGAGGGCTACCTGCAGGCAGATAACCCAAATGTGATGACTGCAACAGTGAATACACTCGAACGTCTACATTTATGCTAAGTGTACACAACTGTACTTTCCTAAGTTTCAGAGGAGTTATCCTTCCAAATATGCTTTTGTTCATAGCCAGTCTTGTCCTCCACCTAAGGGAGTAACTGGTTCTTGACATGTGCTTCCTGCTAAAGCTACTCAAACCCCTTTCTCCCAGAAACTTTGCTTCAGGATAAGCTAGGTTCCATCTGACATTTTCTTTCCCTTTTCCTTGTCTATGTTCACTTATCCCTCCATCTTTCACTGTCCCTGCCAAGTTGGTTGTTAAGATCACAACAGACTATTGGGTTTTACTCTCTGCAAGGGATATTTATTGATTTTTGAAATCCTTTCCCTCTGGGCATCCCTCAACCTCCCCAGAAACAACTTCCTGTTTTCCCAGAATTGATCCATTCTCTTTTGGTATAGGGCACCATTCAAGCTGTACCTCCTACCCAGATAGGGAGGGGGTTTTATTCCAGATGCTATCCTCCAAAAAAAGGAAGCGAATCTGGTGGTCCCCTGCCATAAATAAACTCTACAACAGAAGAAAAAAACTGCTGCAAAAAAAAGAGTAAAATCCCATGATTGGGGGAACTCCCTGGTCAGCCTCAGTAATAAGCTGAGATCCCTCATAAAAATCGCCAGTGTTTCTAAAGACAACCACAAAGCATTCTATAGCTATGTCAAGAATCTCAATGGCAGCACTCAGATCCGCTCCGAGTTGCAGCATAATGGCACTAAATGTACAGAACCAACTGATATTGCCAGCATCCTGGCAGATAGGTTCAGTGCTAACTTTACCCCCCTCTCACCCCCTAAAGAGCCCATCTCTGTACCGGAAGAATGCAAAGTTCCTATAATCACGTCTGCACAGGTAAAAAAAACACTCTCCAAAGCCAGAACGCAGCATCCATGGGACCTGACAACGTCCCAGGCTGCGTTTTATACAAACTACAGAACGAACTGGCACCCCACCTAAGTATCATGTTTAATCATAGCCTCACCTCAGGCTTTGCGCCCACTGAATGGTGCATAGTGACGGTTATTCCACTCCACAAAGGGGGATCCACCACGGACCCTGGGAACTACTGCCCTATTAGCCTGACAAGCCTGGTCTGCAAGGCCATGGAACGTATCATTATGGAACTTATAAACAAAGACATTGGTAATCTCCAAACTCTGGACCCCACCCAGTTTGCATTTGTAAAAGGCAGATCATGTCTCCTAAACCTGATAGACTTTGAAGCAGTCACCAAAGCCGTAGATGAGGGTATGGTGGTTCACATAGTCTATCTAGATCTTGCCAAGGCTTTCGACACCATCATCCACTCTAGAATTATAGATAAACTCTCTAAACTAGGTATAAATCCCTATGTCTCAAGATGGGTTGCCAACTGGCTCACTGACAGAACCCACACTGTGATAGCAGATTCCAAATCTGACTTCAGACAAGTGAAAAGTGGAGTACTACAGGGTTCAGTCCTGGGTCCTCTCCTGTTTGGTACTTCTCTGAAGTACAAGCTAACACAGAAGGTCTTTGACTAATGAAGTTCGCATATGACTGCAAACTAGGTGCCATAATCAAAACTCCTAACGATGTGAACATCCTACAAAAGGGCCTCACTGAGACAGATACCTGGTGTCAAAGCCATGGCCTCAAGCTCAATGCCAAAAAGTGCATTGTCATCCCTTTTGGTAAAAACTCTGTACCCATGAACTACCACATAGGCGGTAGTCTACTTAACACCGAAAGTGTGATAAGAGACCTTGGGACACAGGTGGACGGTAGTCTCTCCTTTGGTAATCACATTGCCACAGTAGCCAGGAAATCCTTCTATGTGGCACACTTCATCACAAAAGGTTTTTCATCCGGGAAAAAAGAGGTAGTTGTTCCCCTCTACCCATCACACATTTGACCCATTATAGAGTACAATGCCCCTTTTGGTATGTCCCTCGCAAGACATCTACAACAACTGGAAAGGCCACAGAAAACCTCACAGAGGATTACTGGCCTCAAACAGATGTCCTAAGTAGACCGTCTCAAAAAACTCCAGCTTTACTCCGTCGCATATCAACTACTCAGAGGCGATTTCTGCCTAACATACAAAGCTATGTCAAACCCAGAGCTGTTGGACATGCTCCACTTAAAGAAATCCCAATCCCTCCAAGCTACATGCTGTAGGGACTTAAACCTTGTCACCACAATAAACAGAACATGCTGGAGGGATAGATTCTTGTCCCCGAGACTTCTCATACTCTGGAGCAAACTACCTATCTATATCAAACAAAGCTCCTCATTAGCACTCTTCAAGAAAAATCTTGATGATTGGATGGGGAATAGGAAATTCACCCCGGGGATCCCTTCTGTGGCTTTGCTCGACAGGGGCACAGGAAAATAATTTTCTTGGGTGGCAAAAGCCAGGGTAACTTTTTGGCTAGGCTTATATAGACCTTAGGGCCAATAGCCTAGTACCTACCTATGAACCTATGATTCTCAGAAAAGAAGGCACTTGGAGACTAATTCTGGTTCTTTACCAGCTCAACACCTTTCTCAAGATTACTTCCTTTCAAGTGTTATCTCTTCAGAGTCTATTTCCCCCTTTCCTATTTTTGGTTTCTGTGGATTTCAAAGATACGTACCTTCATATCCTCATCCAGCCCCTTTTCAGGAAACTTTATTTCACTATTTCTTCCTTGAATTTTCAGTTCTCTGCTTTGCCTTTGGCCTCTCTACTGCCACAAGGGTATTCAACAAATGCTTCTCTTCTGTCATTGCCTTTTGCAAGATGAGAGGAGTTCAGATCTTTCAGTAGCTGGATGAGCTGCTCATTCAAGCTTCTTCCCCGGACACACTGCTTCAGGATCGCCAGTTTACTATTTCCCTATTACAGAGTCTAGGGTTCACCATAAACTTCCAGAAGTCAGCTCTGATGGATTCTCAGTATCATTTTTTCCTTGGTTGCAGGCTTCAGACCATCTCCATGCTGGCATCTCTGCCTCCCCCCAAGGCCCAGTCTCTTACTGCCTTTTTCCAGTGTCCTCTTCCTCTGGCTTCAGTCACAGCTAGGAAATTTCTCAGGGTCCTCAGTTTCATGGCTTCCACCATTCCTATGGTACCTCTAGCCAGACTTCACATGAGAAAGCTTCAGTGGTACATCAAGGCAGTGTGGCTGTAACATTGCCACCCCTGGACCTTCCAGCACAATTCCTTCCCTGTCTCAAGCTTGAGCTTTAGCAGTGGATTCTTCAGCTCTGTCAACCTGGGGCTTCCATTCCAGGCTCCAGTCCTGACTTTACACATGCCTCAGACAGGGGATGGGGGAGCCTCCTTTGGCTGTCTGAAGGTTCATGGTCTCTGGCCTCCATCAAAGTTCGGATCACATCAATACAAATAAGTTAAGGACGCTGCTTCTAGTTCTTCAGTGTTTTCATTCACTCTTTCATCCCAGGCCCCTCAACATTTTCAACGACAATACCACAGTGATGTGTACTATGTCATCAAGCAAAGGGGTGCAAGATCCTTGTTGACTAGCTCTTCAGGTCTGGGATCTAGTTATCCAGTATCAAGTGACTCTTCAGACAGTTTACATTCCCTCATAGCAGAATCTAATGGCCGACTCCTTGAGCAGGTCCAGCATACAAGCTTACGAATGGATATTTCACAGAGATGCGTTTCTGGAGATTGCCCAGTAGTGGGGTTTTCCTTATGTAGATCTTTTTGCCTCCCCTCTGAACAGACAACTTCCTGTATTCTGTTCCAGAGTCCCAAATCCTCTGGCTTGGAAAGTGGATGTCCTGTTTGTTCCTTGGAAGGGGATGTTTGTCTGCCTTCCCACCCTTTCCTTTGTTATCACCAGCCTTGAACAAGATCAGGCAGGGCTCTCCAGAATCTTGCTAGTGACTCCATTTTTTGACCCAGAGAACATTGGTCCCCTCTTCTTTCTCACTTGGCCAGGGGCAGTCATCACAAGTTACCTCATTGGGTGGATATTCTCACACAACACAAGGGGTCTCTTATTCATCCTCACTTGTCCACTCTTCAACTGATGCTTTGAGTGATAGGGTTTTGATCCCTTTTAGACACCTCTTTTCTGACGATGTGCCTTTGGGTCCTACAGGATGCCAGGAAACCCACTAGCAGGAAATTATATCTTTCCAAGTGGAAAAGATTTTTCTGTCTGATGCCTCTGTTACTGTCAAGATTCCTTATTTGTGCAAGTTCCTCTGGTTCTCTTATTTGTGTGATCTGCTGCATACAGGATTAGCCTATTCTTCAGTTAAAGCTTACTTGTCAGTAATTTTTGCTCATCTACCCTTGTCTCCTCCTCTGGTGTCTAGATTTGAGGTCAAGCAATTTCTTAAAGGCATTCTTCATATCAGGCCTCCCAGGAAGCCTGTTCTGCCTTCTGGGACCTCAGTTTTGCATTTGAAAAATTGACTCTGGCTCCTTTTGTGCCTGCTTTTTCAGCTTCCTTACAGCAATGTACTTGGAAGACTCTTCTTTTGGCTCTTACTTCAGCCAAGAGAGTGTTTGGACTTAAGGCTCTCATGGGTGTTCTTCCTTGGTTTTCCGAAGAGACAGGGTGTCTCTTCAACTAAGCCTTTTATATCCACAGTAGGTAATGTGTTGTCCCTTAATTAGTCTATTTATATACCTTCCTTTTTTTTTTCTACTTCTCTGGAGTCTGCCAGTGAGAAGGTTCTTCACATCACATTTGCTTAAAAAGCTCAGATATTTGGATAAAACTAAAGTTGTTTGTTAATCTGAGTAGCATTTTGTTTCCTTTTATCCCAGGTCTTTGGGTTTGGCTGTTTCTAAGCAAGCCATCTTTCTGTTTTTCTAAAGCGATTTCTTGTTGTTATTCTTTTTGTGATGTCTCCTCATCAGTAAAGGCTCAAAGGCTCGTTCTGCCAGGGCTGTTGCCTCCTCTGGTGCTTTTTTCAAGGGCCTGTATACCAGTTCCATACTTCAGTCTGCGACTTGGTCCTCCGTTCATACTTTCACTAAGCATTACAAGTTGGATGTTATTTCCAGGGCCAGAACTGGTTTTGCCAGGGCCATCTTGCATGGGTTTCTGGAGGGCTTCTCCATGTTGTCCAGCTTCCAGACTTTTTCTTGAGCTTTTGTACTCTCCCGTAGGTTATGAATTCTGCAACAGATATGGAAGGAGATAGTACAGCTGTGTAAAATCTTGACATAACAGTAGATGTCCTCCTCCTCATTGTTGCAGTATTTGCTCCCTCCTTCCTGCCCCCTCTGCAGTAGCCTGTTCTTTCTTGCCCTCCTGGTGGAGGGGCTCTTTTCCTTTTTCTCCTTCTGGATGTACATGTTTTTTCCTTGTCCCTAGGGGCATTCTGTACCTCCTAGGTCTTCAGTTTTGAGTGTGTGTGTGTATGTCACCTTTATGCCCTGCTCCTTGTGCAGGGGGAGTGTGTGTGTGTGACATACAAGGCCTGTAAGTACTAAATGCTTTGTTATACTGGCCGGACTTTGTGCTATGCTTGGCAGGAGATCCCTTGGGTTATGAATACTGCAACAGTGAAGAGGACATCTACTGTTATGGTAAGATTATACACAACTGTAATTTCTTTGTTAGTAACTGTCCTGTGGCTTTTCTAATTCTTGTATATAGATTAATCTTTCAGCCATTTCTGCAGCTCTGCCCTTGGATTCAACCTTCCCCTTTCTTCCTGTCACCAAACTCAAGCAGTTTTTGAAAAGCTATCGCTTCCTTTTGCTACAGCTCGTCAGGCTGAATTGAGGTCATCAGGAAAGACTATATTTACTCATTACTCTGACTTTCTGCAAGAAAGGTATGCGTTAAAGGCTGTTGTGAGTTACCCTTAACTTATTTTTCACAAGGGTACTAATTCTGAGAGCAAATCCTTTAGCTGATGTAATTTTCATTTGTTTCTCAGGTTGTGGGTTAGGATCCGAAACTTGGATCTGACCTGCTGCTTTCCATATCTCTAGGATGCAATTCTCAAGCTCCCTTACCCATAATGCCACATTCCCCAGAAAACCTCAAATTTCGTTTGCTGCTCATCAAAGACTAACCAAGATTGCGAATCTGTCACGCTCCTTGTGGGTATAGTGAGTTTGTTTCCTTAGTTCAGAGTTTTTCTCTCAAGTTTCTCTTTCTACTACTTTTCCTTATCCTTTGGCTACTGTTTAAAAAAAAACAAAAAACTTATTAGTTCTTAATCCTTTCCATACGCGAGTACTACTTGTTACTATAGCTGGTATTTTCCTCTCTTCGTTTTTTTTCTTCCTTCCTTTTTTCTTGATATTTATACTTGTCTTGTATATCTTTTTTAAGGTAGCTAGCATGTCTGTCATACCAGCTGGTTTCAAAAAATGCACTTTCTATGGGCACAAGATTCCTCAATCCACTTCCCACAGGGAGTGAATTTACTGCCTTGGGCTAGTGCACCTGGAATTTCCCTTTTCTATTTGTGCTGGGTTTAACCAGTGTGCCCTCGGTGACAGAATAAACAAACTGATTTTAAAGAGACTTTTGCCATCTTCTTCTGCTTCTGTAGGCATTTCTTCTTCAGGGGCTCAACCCCCCCCCACCAAGAAGTCTAGAGAGTCCCAGGAACACAGAAAGCATTCCCTGGACAAGACATCTTCTCAAACCACTGAACGTCCTACAAAGGTTCCCAGACCTTTGGATCCCAAGTCTTTGGATCTGACTTGCCCAGAGACATCTCCTTCTCGGCCACATACTCCATGGTTTTCACAGGATCTGGTCTCCCCAAGACTCTGATCGGCCTTTCTTCAGCAATCACCTAAAAGGACTTCCAGGCCTCCTGCTACCTCCTTATCCATCAGGTCTTCTTGCAGTCTTTCAGAAGGTGAGATCGATAGAATGATGAGAAAATTTCTCAGGGTACAAATCCAGACAGGGGTTTTGCCAGCTCCATCCCCTACCATATCAATGAGCCACCATTCTCCTAATTGTTCCTTCTCCTGTCTGACCAACTACTTAGGAGTTCTCATATCTGAAGATCCTGAGTCTCGAGACGTTGGACCTGACAGTACGCGTTACTTTGACTCCGAACATGTCCCTGACCGACTCTGCTCTGATCATGTGTGAGTGAGATTGCTCTCTGAGCCAAAGCTTAGATGTCTGGTCCGAGAGGTTGACTTTGACTCCAAAGCTTTTGGAGCTGTCACTTCCCCTGGAGCGTCAGCATTCGACAGCTCAGCGCCGACTCCCCCTCAGAGCAGGGGGCCAGTGGGACTCGGGGGGGGGGGGGGGTTGTCTGCTACAAGGGATTTGGCTCTGAAGGAATTGCCTTCGATATCTCTGGGTCCTTCTCACTTTGAGGTAGTGGAGAGAATTCTCTCTGCCCAGGAGAGCTCCGACTCTCATGTCCATGGATCTGTGTCCACACCCTTGGATCCTGTGCCTGAGACCTCTCTTATACCACCTCTAGAACAGTCAACCCAGAAAAGCTTCCAATCCCTTCCACCTGTAGTGTTTGAGCTCCTGAACTTTATTTCGGTGGTTCTTAATCTGTATATAAATGTAGATGTACTGTAAATATGTTAACAGCAAACTCGATGCGAGGTATTCTGGGGGAATGAGGCATCATGGGTAGGGAAGAAGCTCGAGAATCTGATCCTAGAGCTATGGAAAGTGGCAGAGTCAATGCAGACCCACAGGCTGAGGAACAATGAAAATGGACAACGCAGTGGGAAAAGGATTACTTCATACTTTGTTCACAGGCACTCTGCTTAGATAATATTTGGATAGAACTGAATCTCTTCATCAGTTTTTGTCTCCTGTGAAGGTAAGAAAAATACAACCAGTGTCAAAGCAAACAGTTTCAAGATGGTTGTCTTATGCTGTTACTTTGTTCTTGCCATAACAAGCCATTCCCAGGCAAATTAGGGTCCACTGTATCAGGACTTTGGCTTCTTCTCTGGCTTTTTGAAAAGGAGTAGACTTAACGTATTCTACAGGCTGCAACGTTGTCCTTTGTACTTTCTTTTTACACAGCATTACAAACTGAATTTTTTTTTTCAGATCTAGAACAGGCTTTGCAAGGACCATTCTCCAGGAGCTCTTGAATTGTTAAACTTGGTTTTCCTCCCTATACATTTCCAAGCTATTGTAATTTCCCTAGTAAGTTGGACTACTGCAACACAGATCTAATGTTGGACATAGTACAGTTGTGTTAGTAAATCTACCAAACCAGTATAGATGTTCTAATAGATTATTGTTGCAGTAAACTGTACCACCTAACAACCCTCCTTTCTTTTTTTTTCTTTTCTATATTGGAAGAATGGGGACGTATATACCTTTTTTGTGTATAGTTTCTATTGTTTTACTTGTATTTTCGTAGCTTCTTTCCCGTTTAGGACTACTACCTCTATTCCTGGGGCAAGAAAGCTCTGAAGGTTTTAGCACTCTAAATGCCTTTTGTATGTATCTCTCTTGGAGCTTCTTGCAGTTAGACTCTGGGAACTTGCCCTGAAGCATTAAAAATCTGACTGGTTGGTCATATCCTTGGCAGGTTGTAACCTAATAGTGTAAGCTTCTGCATCACTGATCTATAAGAACATGTACTGTTATGGTATGTTTATTTACACAACTGTACTTTCTGCTTAAAACCTCTACTTTGGAGTTTAGGCGACATTTTGGAGAAATACGTATTTAACAGGGGACATTATTTTTGGAGTTTATGGGGGGGCCTGAAATTTGATTTGCAGTAGTGGGGCTGTATCAGGAGTACCCGGAAGGAAAAACGTAAGCAAAAGAAGTAGGTTTCCAATGAAGTAAATCGGAATATTTGGTGTGGAAGATGTGAATTTAATATCAGGAACGTTGAATTTGCATATTAGTCGCTAAGGGACAATAACCGATCTGAGCTAGATAGAAATTATATTTCACAGGAACATGTGTATTTAATTGAAAACATTTAGACCCCTCCAGCAGCTCTATGGGATCATGAGCCATTAAAAACCAAGTTAAAGATGCAGGGCTATGATGTAACAGTGAGACATTGACATTCTTCTGCTTACCTGTTAAAAGAGGAATTTAAGGAATGAGTAGTTGATATGAATGCATAATTAAGAAATTACTTCATAGTGGCTAGCTAATAAGTAAAATGGACTTAAAAAACATGATATAAGTAGGAGAAAAAGACATGAGGAAAAAAGTTATTGGAATTCTTTAGAATGGTTGAGAAAGGTTAAGGTACAGAAAAAAGGGAAATTTCTCTTAAGAAGATGAGCAACTGCAATGTGAGAAATGAGGAAGATAGAGTATTTGAATAATAAACATACAATTAGGCAAAAGAAACTAGAAAGAGTGCAGCCAAACTTAGGAAGCATTTAACAAAAATAAACAGAAGTCCTGTAGCGGTATTACAGATATTTAGGAAATTTGATGACAGTTTGTATAAAGTAGTGGAATGGGGAAACAGTAGGCACAAATGGATACATTTCTGAAAGGCTTAGTTATGCCATGGTTAGAGGAAGATAAGACTGAAGCTCAGCAATTGATAGCTAAGATAGGAAGAGATGAAAAAATCAGTGATGTGTAATCAATGTACATGGAAGTCTCCATGAACCGGGGGTATTCCAGTAGAAATGTTGAAGTTGGTGAGAAGAGAGTGATAAAGATTTGGAAGGCTTTGTTTAATAATAATTTTAAGGGGGGGGGGGTACCACCATCTTGGAAGAAATGTGTGGTGGCTGTGTAACTCAGATAGTAAAGACCTTTGAAATATGACTTTGTATAGATGCATTTTGATTGTAAATAATGCATGTGAAATTGTTTGATCTCGCCGTTTGTTCTTGCACATGGGTTCGGAGCCGATCCTCGGCTCCGAGTCGGTCACATCACCAGCCCAGCATCTTCGAGAAAGCTCGAGGCACAGCTCTATCCCATGATCCTCCTGTGCTAACCCTCTGATCTAGTTTGCCGCTAGCAGCAGATCGCATCATGAGAGGCTCGGGCCAGTATTTTTTCATTCTTTTTGAAGTTGTAGTTGTTAAAAGTAGTTTAAAGTAGTTAAAAAGTAGTTTATTCGTGTGATAGTTTATTAGAGAGTGTGTTTTTTCAATAGTTAAAGTAGTTTAGTAATTTTTTACCTTAGTTAAGGCCTGGTTGTAATTCTGTCAGAACTGACAATAGGGTTTAAATTCTTAATTTCTGCCTTAAAATTTTTAGAGATAAGAATTATTCTTACTTTTACAAGTGTTTATAGTGTGTTATTATATATATATATATATATATATATATATATATATATATATATATGCACACACACATATATATATATATGTATATATATATGTATATGTATATATATATATATATGTGTATATATATATATATATATATATATATATATATATATATATATATATATATACATATAAGTGTGTTAAAAATTTGTTTATTAGGTTAGATAGTATGTCTGAAAAAGCCAAGTCAGGCTTTAAAAGGTGTCAGTGTGGACAAAAGATGTCCATTACTGATCACCATTCTTACTGCGTGTACTGCCTTGGCCCTCTCCACTTGCAGGAAGACTGTTCCATCTGTCATTCCTTCAGTGGGAGAGTCCTGCTAGAAAGGTGCAGGAAGTTGGTGGACAGAGGGTTATTAAAACCCGAATTTCAGGAGGCCCTGGATAAGACTGAACAAGTGTCCAAGTCTTCGAAGGGGTCCAAGTCTTCAAGAGTGTCGGAGCCTAAGTCATCGGCTCCGAGCACCTCTTCTCAGATTCGGACACCGGCTCCAAAGACCTCGGGGTCGAGCATCGAATGCTTATCTCTGATTGAGACTCAGGTATTGGAGCCGGTATCGGAGGTACCACCGCCTTCAATCCTTCGCTCGGTGACGGCTTTGGCCCCTTCGACCTGTTCTTCGAGGCCGCTTTCCGACTCCGACATGGACCGAGTGGTACAGAAGTTAATGGAGAACTCTGCTCTGTCCAAATTAATCGAAGTTTCGTCCCAATTGGTTTCGAAACTCGAGGCTCTTCCCGCCCCCGAGACAAATCCTCCTCTGAGACCTGTCGAGTCGTCGGAGCCAGAGATCGAAGAGCCGATGATTGTAGAGCCCTCGGTGCCGAAGCCTCCAGTAGCGCTATTGGCACAGTTGACCTCGACACCTTCGGAACCAGCCGGGGGGGTCTTGGAGCCGACTATCTTTCCTAGGTTCCGGGGCAGACATTCGAACCGAACTTTCGGTTCCGACTCTCCCCCTAGGGGCCTCGGCTCAGAACAGCTCGGATCCGTCCTCAGGGTTGGAGCCCGTGGTCCCAGTGCCAGGGAAACTACCGGCTTCTTCGGAACCGATGGGATCCTTGGGCCGGGGCACCGGTGCCTTCGACATCATGAGGAAGGTTTTGTCTGAATAGACACATACGTCATCGGCATCTTCTTCTCCTCCCCCAAAGGGTCCGCGTTCTGCTTCTGTAGCTTCAGCTCCTACCAAGCGTCGAGACCCAATGCCTCAGCCAGCCCCAGAGGGCACCCCTGGTTCCTCGGATGCCTCTCCAGAAGCCCCCTCTGAGGATGTACCGAGGAAAAGATTGTGCAAGAGGGAGGCACATTGATTCCCCACAGGAATCTCTGACATCTGATACCGATTTGGATGAAGCAGAAGGGTCCCCACGGTCCCCCTCTGAAGAGGTCTCCTTTGCTGACATCTTGGAAATCTTGAAACAGAGGGGAGACTGGCAGACCCTTACCCCTTCTGTAGACGAATCGGTATTGCTGAAGGCATTTGGGGCTCAACCTTCTACCTCCTGGGTGACACCTCCCTTTGACAAACTCATGGGCCTGATTGCGCGAAGGGTGTGGGAGACACCTGATACAGTGGAACCGGTCCCCCGCAGACCCAACAAGTATATCACGGCCCCTCAAGATAAAAGCTTTCTAACTAAAGGAGTGCCAGGGGATACTATGGTGGTGGCGGCAGCCACTAAAAAGGAAATGTCTGAATCATCTTCCTCTGTTCATCCTCCTAATAAGGATTCTAGGACGATGGACAGATATGGGAAGCGCGTGTTTAGTTCTGCGATTTTTTTCCATGCGATCGCTGAACTACCTTACGCACTTCACGCGTCTACAGAGATCTCCTCAAGGAAATGGGAGATACTCTCCAGGGCAATACAGATGCTGCTGTCTCAGAGAAAGTGACAGCACACCTTAACACCCTCAACTCCATAGTTAACTCGTCCATGAGGCTCATTTCATATGCAGCCGAAGGTTTGAGTAGGGCGGCAGCCTCAGCAATTGCTCTGAGGAGACTATCCTGGCTGCGCCTATGCTCCTTTGCGGAAGCCTTCAAGTTTTCCTTTGCTAACGCCCCTTTTGATGGTGCCTCACTGTTTGGTCCCAAAGTAAAGGAGACTCTCAGTAGGTGCGAGCAAGAAGGGAAGACCCTGTCTGCCGTAGGGGTCCGTTTTTCCACCCCATCTAGACCATACCCCAAAGAGCAAAGAGGCGGAAAAATGTGGTTCCGAAAGACTCTGGGATCCTTCCAGCCCACACAGAGTGATGCCCCCCCCAGAGACAGAGGAGGGGGAAGAAATGGAAGACGCCGTCCAGGCGGCAGAGGGGGTCCGCAGAATCAGGGCGACAGATACGTTCTCTGGGAGGCCCTTTCAGCACTCCTGAGTGCATGTCCAGCTATCCTACTCTGGAGGCAGTCGGGGGTCGTTTGGCTTTATACCCAGTGGCCTGGCTAAATCTTACATCGGATTCCTGGGTAAAAAGCATAGTTACCAGAGGCTACACTATTCCATTTATAAAAATTCCACCCGCCCCCAAAAAGCTCCCAGATGTTCCACCCAGTCTGCGAGACCAGGCAGCCATAGAAATAAAAAGGCTGCTCGAAAAGAAAGGATCCGGAACTTACTCAAGATTCTTTTTAGTTCCAAAGAAAACAGGGGACTGGAGGCCAATTTTGGACCTCAGCAGACTCAACACTTTCGTGAAAAAGGAAAAGTTCCGGATGGTCACGCTACAGTCAATCCTTCCTTTCCTACAGGACGGCGACTGGATGTGCTCTATAGATCTCAAAGATGCGTACTACCGTATCAAGATGGCCAGAGCGTCCAGAGATCACCTGCGCTTCCGGCTGGGAGCCAATCACTTCCAGTTTCGTGCTCTGCCCTTTGGCCTCACCTCAGCCCCCAGGGTGTTCACCAAATGCATGGCAGTAGTAGCGTCTCACCAGAGACAAATGGGATTCCGAGTGTTTCCTTACCTAGATGACTGGCTCCTGTCCGCCACCACCGAGTATCGTCTTGTGCAAGCCAGGGATTACACCATCAACCTTTGCTCCTCTCTGGGCATAAATCAATTTTGGAAAATCTGTCGTATCGCCCTCACAGCGTATCTCATTTATAGGGGCAGAGTTAGACACTTCCCTGGCTCGAATCAATCTCCCCCCACTAAGAGTATCAGCCCTCAGAAATCAAATTTCTATCCTTCTTCAGAGCAAGAGAGTCCCTACTCAACAAGTCTTGAGAGTACTAGGAATGATGGCAGCCGCTCTTGTCGTAGTTCCCCTAGGCAGGATGCACATGAGGATCCTTCAATGGATGCTATTCGCTCAGTGGTCGTACCTACAGCTTCCACTATCTCACGAGATCGTAATCACCAACTCCTGCAAACGGGATCTCCTATGGTGGATGCACAGTCAGGACCTAACAGTAGGCTGACCGTTTGTGTTGCACAGTCCTATAGCTACTTTAACTATGGACGCTTCCCTGATAGGGTGGGGGGACTTTTTCAGGGCAGAACAGTCCAAGGTCAATGGTCCAACTTGGAGTACAACCTGCACATCAGTGTCCTAGAGCTGAGGGCAGTGTTTCTTGCGTTGCAACACTTTCACAAGTTCTTGCCTCTGGGAACAGTGACAGTTCAGACGGACAACATGTCAGTAGTCTGGTACATAAACAAACGAGGAGGAACCAGGTCTTATCCATTGTGCAGAGAGGCCCTCAGGATTTGGCAATGGGCTGTGTCTACCGGACGCTTTCTGATAGCAATGCACATCCTGGGGACATCCAACGTCATTGCGGACAGGTTGAGCAGAGCCATCCTGTTGCCCCATGAGTGGTCCCTCAAATCTCAAGTCGCGGAAAAGATTTTCCGCAGATGGGGCCAGCCTTGCTGTGACCTATTTGCATTCCCATTGAATGCCAAATGCAGAAGCTACTTTGCCCTACTACCCCCCCCTGGGATGCACTTGTGCACGATTGGACCCCGGGTCTCCTTTATGCTTTTCCCCCTGTTCTACTAATTCCCAAATTCCTGCAGAAAGCCAGACGTCTAGAAAGGACCATAATTCTGATAGCCCCATTCTGGCCTCGACAAATCTGGTTACCCTTCCTTCAAACTCATCAGTTGGAGGAACCGTGGATTCTGGACCCAGTGCCAGATCTGTTGACGCACTCAGGAGTTCCTCACACATCTCTCAAGTCCCTCAAACTGACAGCTTGGCTGCTCAGCTTCCCATCTTAGCCAGGTCAGATTTATTGTCCCCTGCAGTACAACACATAATTGTATCTTCCCACAAGCTGTCCACAAGGAAGTTATACAACAGCAAATGGAAATGTTTTGAGTACTGGGCCTCGCAGCAGGGTATAGATCCATCAGGGGCTCCAGTACACAAGATATTAGTTTCTTTCGACACTTTTTCATGAAGGAACATCGACTTCCACGATAAGGGTACAACTTGCGGCTATATCTAATTTTCATGTTGGCCAGGGAGTTAGTTCCCTCATGTCTCACAGACTTTGCAAAGCCTTTGTGAAAGGTACCTTTCACCTCCGTCCCCCCTTTCGTAGTCCAGTGGCCCCATGGAATCCTAACCTGATGTTATCACAGCTCATGTTGCCCCCATTCGAACCAGCTGCCACAACCCTTCTAAAATTTTTATCGTGGAAGACACTTTTTCTGGTTGCCATCACTTCCGCCCGGAGGGTTTCAGAGTTGCAAGCGTTATCTGTCCGGCCCCCATATATGATATTTCATCCAGATAGGGTAACATTGCGCACCAGTCCATCCTTCCTTCCAAAGATTTGTTCAGTCCAAAATATTAATCAATCGATTGAACTACCCACCTTCTTCAAAAATCACTCCAGTAAGTTGGAATACATGCTGCACAAATTAGACGTCCACAGGCAGCTGAGATTTTACTTAGGACGAAGGAATACAGAAAGTCAGACCAACTGTTGGTATCATATGCTGACCAAAGGAAGGGAAAGGCGGTAACAAAAGTTGCTTTATCCAGACTGTATAAATTTCGTATATTCAGAATCAAAGCAACAACTCCCCTTTAAACCCAAGGCTCATTCTACGAGGGCGATTGCTACTTCCTTAGCCCATGCCGCCCGCTTGCCATTAGATACCATTTGTGCGGTGGCAACTTGGGCGAAACCACATACTTTCATCGCTCACTACAAATTAGAAAAAAACTCCAGAGACAGGGCGACGTTTGGTTCCACTGTTCTCAGGAATGTTTTCCCGTGAGCCACCCAGGATAAAGGAGCTAGGAATGCTACCAGTGTGTAAGAACAAACGGCGAGATCGAACAATTTCACATAAAGAAGTTATGTTCTTACCATAACGTTCCATGTGAATTGTTCATCTCGCCTTTGTTCTTACATTCCCCCCCTCCATCCCCGTCCTGCGTTCTCGAAGAACGGGTAAGACTGCATTCTGGTTCAGTCTTCTCTAGATATTGTTATTCTTGAGCTTCCTAGTGTACATCAGGGATGGCATCTTTTCTCTTCTATTGATGACAAAGTATCAGACAGTGTGGTTGCGTTTTTTCTAGGCGCTTAAGGCACAGTAACTACTGGGATTCTTCTGGTGTTAGCAAACTAGATCTGAGGGTTAGCACAGGAGGTTCATGGGATAGAACTGTGCCTCGAGCTTTCTCGAAGATGCTGAGCTGGTGATGTGGCCAACTCGGCTCCGAACCCGTGTTAGAACAAAGGCGAGATGAACAATTCACATGGAACGTTATGGTAAGAACAGAACTTCTTTTTATAAAGGATTTGTCTTTGCTAGCTAAAAGTTGTTGCCAAAATTAATAGATCTGGATCAGTGTGATTTTGTGGGAGACAAACATTTGCCAACATTAATAGAATAATGATGATCCAGAGGAAAGCTTATAAACTAAACTCTTTTGCTGGTGAGTCATGATGTAGAGAAAATTGACAGACTGGTGGGATTTTATGAGTAGGACAATTAGGGCAGTTGTATCATTTGTGTTCCTTGACTAGAATGATAGGGTTATTAAGAAGGATATATGAAAGATCAGAAGTAAGAATTAAAGTGGGAGGGTTTCTCTTTGACAGGTTAAGTTTGAACAGAGGAACCAGGCAGGAATAATCACTTTCCCTTCTTAGTCTGCTTTATATTTAAAGATGTTAGGAAAAAAAATACATTCACAGATTCAAGGGTGTAATTGATGCTGCAGTCAAGGAAATTTGACTTCATTTGCAGATGTTATTTTGTACTTTATAAATTCTGGAACGAATATTTGGTGGTGTGAAGCATTCTGAGACCATTTTCAAATCTTTTCTGGATAAAAATGAAGATAAAACAAAAGCTATAATGTTAAACTGTGTTTCCACACATGAATTGGTTTAGCAGTATGTATACTTGTGGGGAGAGGATATGATGAATTATTTAAGTATGTGGAATTCAATGACTTCATACCAGCTAAGGATATATCTGAAAAGACTGAATAGAAGATGATACAACAATTAAGAGATTGTAATCTCTTTGGTATGGATAGTAAGACACACACAGTCGCTCTTTAGTGTTGTATATATGTGAGGTTTATATTTTATTAATTAGAGAAGTTGTGGATGACAGAGCTTATGAAATTTATTTGAGGGAAGAAGGTACGAGTTAAGTGATATAAGCTTATTCTCCCCATAAACCAAGGTTGTTTAGGTTTACCCAGTATGAAGGGGTATCTTAAAGCTGCACAGTTAAGGCTCATGTATGCAACTCAAACAGAAGGCTATACGTTGAAGTGGAAAGGGCTGATGATCAAGCAAGTAGGATATTGAGACATGGAGAGAATAGGTTTGGGGGGAAGTCAGCCATACAGAATTTTGTATACATAAACTAGCAGAAGGTATTCTGAGGACTGTACCAGCATAGAAATGGAGAAGGGAGATTTTACTGATAGGGATGTTTGAAGTAAGGGTATAGAAAATATACAGGAGGTGGCTGGACTTTACTGGTGGAAATAAGCATAGGACACAGGATATTGAGAGGGAATAACCAGAAGGAAAGGTATTAGACTGGGATACAGCTAAACAGAAGTTTGGACTGCAGGTTAAATATTCCCTCTTTATCCAGGATTGATAAGAGGTATAATCTTAAAGAAACCCCAGTAGCTTAAAGAAATCCCAATCCCTCAGAGCCACACGTTCTTGGGATCGAAACCTTGTCATCACAATGAACAAAGCATGTTGGAGGGATAGGTTCCTGACCCAGAGACTCCCCGTACTCTGGAATAGACTGTCCATACATGTCAAGCAGAGCGCCTCTTTGGCCCTCTTCAAAAGGAACCTTGACGATTGGATGGGAGATGGGAAATTCACCCCAGGGATCACGTCAGTCGCCCTTGTAGACAGGGGTCCAGAGAAGTAAATATTGTGGGAAGAAATATCCAGGGAATTTTTACAGCTAGGCTTGTATAGGCCCTAGGACCGATAGCCTAGTACCAACCTATGAACCAAAGAAGAAGCAACGGGGAACTGCTGAATGAAAAATACAGCTTTGATAGAGTGGTAGTTTTTAAGTGAGTCTAGAACAAAAGATGCTATTAAAAATGTGATAACTAGCAAGGTGTATAAATTATTACATAACTGTTGGGTTAGAAAGGATCAGAAAAAGAGAATAGGCAATTTACAAAGGAAAAATGGAACGAAATCTTTAGGGCTCCCAAATATGCTAAAGTCCAGAAGATTTAGGAATATTTTTTTTTTGTACATGAAAGTGTTTGTGTAGGTATTTTATGCACAGCATTTTCCTCTGGTAGGTAGCTAAATGTTGATGTGATGAGGAAGGGAAAGATATTTGGGAACATGTTTCTTGGAAATGTAACAAGATGACAGATTCCCCCTTTGGAGTACTTTTGAAAGAAATGTTGGGGGAACAAATGATAATTAAGGAAATTATTATTTTGAGTTGAGTAGTAGTATCTGTAAAGCCTAGATCTAGCAAGTTCTTAAGTTTAATCCTACTGGTTGCAGTAAAATCAAATACTAGAAAATGTGAAGTCAGTCTACAACTTTAATAGAAGTTCTGAATATTGTAAAGGAGACAGAGCTACAGGTTGGATCCTTAGAAAAGATGAGGAAAAAACATAGAAGTAAATGAAAGTTGTTAGTAACCCAGGAGGAGGAGGAACACTATTTATGAGACAGCAGTAATTAAGCAGTTTATGTAATGCTGGAGCAAATTAAATCGTTAAAGTAGGCACGTATACTGCACGAAAATAGTAATGGAAATGTATTACACTTTTCCTTTTTGTTAATGTATGTGAACCCATTTTACAATTTAATGTGTGAAGATTAAGATGTTAAATTGAGAGAGAGAGAACAGGCGAAGAGCTATTGTTACAGGCCCCTTTTGGTCCAGGTAACACTAATTCTTCCTTCTGTATAACCTTGCAAGGGAAAGGAATGCCTCAGTGATGTTCATCTTGCATACAGCTGCAGTAATCACAGATGGGTTTTCAGCCGTCAGGCGGTCCCTCGGTCGGCCGAATTCCAAAGTCTTGGTCCGGTGTCGGTTGTCGTCGCTTACTCTTCTGACGTCAGTAAGGCCAGAGTATATAAGACACAGCCGACGCCATGTTCTTCTGTCTTTTTTGCCGCGTGATGCCCGAAGCAGAAGCAGTTCGCAAGTGCCGGTCGGCCAACTCCTGAATTACGAAAAAAAATTGGAACCGAAGTCTTCTTTAAAGCTAAGTACCCCGTTGGGGAAACTTTTCTTGCCTCAGACCGATGCCAGAAAAAGTTAATAATTGCATTTCTTGTGGGAAGCAAATACCGCATAAGGATTTCCATTCCCGTTGCATACCTTGTTTGGGCCCAGACCACGACGTCTCGGGCTGTCGCTTTTGCGCTACCTTCAATAAATGCACTATCAAGCGTCGGGCGGAGTTCGCCCAACACTACTTTGGTAAAGCTTTTGATTATAAGATGTCGTCGGACACTCCGACTACCGTTTTGTCCAAAAAACGCAAGGAAAAGGACCGACACGCGAGACCCGCGGTCCCCGCCGACACCACGCCAAAACAGGCTACACTTGGTCCGGTTCTCAGTGAGATGCCTTTGCAGTCCCTGACTACCGACGACACTCCTTTGGCGGTGTTCTCTGTACCCGAGACCGCTGGGTTCTCGGTCCTTTCCCAGACTACAACCGAAGCCCCTGCTAATGTCGAGCCTACTAATGTGGACAGGTCCACCTCCACCCATGGTGTATTTAGGCCCTCATCTTCTTTTTCAATAAAGGCTTTTACTAAATCCAAAGCAGCCAGGCATCCCACGAGGCCTGTTGCACAGGGCCCATCTCCTGGACCCATGCCTAAGAAACAGATGCTTAAAATGGCTGAGGATTTAATTACTCTTATCAGAGGTTCTCAGCCCCCTCCTGACAAGAGACCCAGAGTGGAGGAAGAATCTCCCTCTTCTGATCAGGGATCCATTTTATCAGAACATTCTGATGCAGAGGAACACTCTTACTCCCCTTTGAGGATTCGGATGCAGAACAGTCCATTCCTTCTGTATCCCTCCTGAGGATTTTTCTTTTGCTGGAACCTTGCACACTTTGAGGGAACACTTCCATTGGGAAGGCCAAGACTTTTCAGATTCCAAGAAAAGACTTAGGGAATTTCTTTGGTTACCTCAGCACAGACCTCTGGCTATACCCCCTGTTTTGGATGTACTGGATGATGTCTATTCGGAGGCTTGCCTTAACCCTGATTCTCTGCCTCCTGCACCAGTAAAACCTGATAGGTATTACAGAGTACCCAGCTCTCACCAATTTCTCTACAAAGGCCATAATGCTGACCCTGAAACCATTTCACAAGGCCCCAAGGGATTAAAGGCCTCCACTGCCAAGAATCCACTCCCTGCAGAAAGGGAATCCAGATCTCTAGAAAGGTGGGGTAAAAGGGTATATACCTCGGCCACCCTAGCCATGAGAGCTTTAAACTGTCAGTTTCATATGATTAAATATCAACAGTACCTGTTATCACAATTAAGGAACAAAATGTCTCAACCTGAACAACCAGATTTAAAAGAGTTACAGGATATGATGCATAGTGCGGAACAAGTGGGTAAACACACCTTACAATGTGGTTATGATGCCCTAGAGGCTTCCAGTAGAGCGGCTGCCACAGGATCAGTCATTTGCAGGCATGCCTGGCTTAGGGAACAAAATTTACCTGATCATGTGAAAGCTAAACTTCTTGATGCTCCTTTACAAAAGGATGTATTATTTGGTACTAATGCTGAGGACATACTACGGAAAATGGAAGAAAAAGCCATATCTATGCAAACTGTCAAGGCTTTGTTACAGGTCCAACCACCACGTTTTAGCAGAAATTGGCCTTCCAAAAACTGGTCCTTTCCAGCCCCTGACAAGCCCCAAAGAGGCAGATACAGACGCACAAGGGGCAGAGGGCAATCACAAGGATCATAGAGGCAGACAATGGCAATCTCCAGCACCAAGAGGTGGTTAAGACAGTGCACAACAATACAGGAAGCAAACCCAATGACTCCCTCATTTCCATGCCAAGCAAGTCTCAGCTGACAGCACCTTTGGGAGGGAAACTAGCATTATTTGCAAGCAATTGGCATATTGTCACAACAGACAAATGGATACTGGACATTATAAACAGAGGCTACAAATTTCAATTTCACACTCTTCCAAAAATGAGAGGCATGCCAAACCTGCCACAAAATCAAAGGGCAGAGACACAACTGCAAATTTCAAAGCTCCTAAACATGAGAGCTATACAAAAGGTACCTACACTCCAACAAGGTCAAGGTTTTTATTCAAGACTTTTTCTGGTACCAAGAAAAGGAACCATCTGGAGACCCATTTTGGACTTATCCATCCTAAACACATTCCTACTCGTGCCAAAATTCAAGATGCTCACATTACAGCAACTTCTTCCCATGCTGGGCAAGGAGTTTTGGCTGGTAACATTGGACCTCAAGGAGGCATACCTGCATGTCCCAATCAGACAAAGCTGCAGAAGATACCTCAGATTTCTTGCAGGTTCAATCCACTATCAATTCTCTGCATTGCCCTTTGGCTTATCTACTGCGCCCAGAGTATTCACAAAGTGCCTGGCATCAGTGATTGCCTACTGCAGACTTCAAGGGATACAAATTTACCCTTATCTGGACGACTGCCTGATCCAAGCGGACAGCAAACACATACTACTGGAACATCTGGCTTATGTGACACGGTTACTGCTTTCTCTGGGATATACCACCAACAAGGAGAAATCAAGACTAACACCATCTCAGAAAATAACCTTCCTGGGTGCCGACTTGGACACAAACACCCAGATGGCATATCTTATGCCAGAAAAACAAGGGCAACTATCTCAGTACTTCAAAACACTAGCAAAAAGTTCCAGGCTTACTGCAAGGAAAATCCTGCAGGCTCTGGAATTCATGGCATCTTGCATTCTTCTAATCCCATGTGCAAAGCTGCATATGAGGAAACTTCAGTGGTACCTAAAAAATCTATGGTCTCAACACAGTCACAGTTTGGAAGCAATTATACCAATAATTCCATGTTTGCAAAAGGAATTTCTATGGTGGGCCCAAGCATGTCAAATAAACACAGGCCTTCCATTCTGCAAGCCTCAAGCAAAACAAGTCATAACCACAGACGCCTCAGATTACGCCTGGGGGGCGCACATGAAGGACAGGTGCATTCAGGGCAGATGGTCCCAAAAGGAAAAGCACCTTCACATCAATCAAAAAGAAATGCTAGCAGTGATAAATGCAATTACAGCTTTCAAGGACTTCCTGCATCCAGGACAATTACTGATAAGAACAGACAACACCACAGTAATGTGGTACATAAACAAACAAGGAGGAACACATTCATACCCCTTGTGCAGACTAGCCATGACTCTTTGGAACTTGGCTCTGGAAAGACAAATCAAACTTCAAGCACAGTACTTGCCAGGACTGGAAAACACACTGGCAGACACTCTAAGCAGAAATATGACAGATCCACACGAATGGAAGTTACATCCTCAGGTGTTTACAGAGATAATCTAAGCGTGGGGGAGGCCAGACATAGATCTTTTTGCCTCCCACGGGAACCATCAACTGAAAAAGTTTTGTTCAAGGACCTTTCATCCAAAGGCCTGGAAAGTGGACGCCCTTTCATTCAGTTGGACAGCATGGACAGTTTATGCATTCCCACCTCTGCCCCTTCTGCCTAAGGTGCTTTTGAAAGCAAGAACAGACAAACCGAGGATGATACTGATTGCTCCAGATTGGCCAAGGCAACACTGGTATCCACTCCTGAGGAGCCTAACACATACTCCTCCCTGGTCCCTGCCTCTAATGCCTCTCCTACTGACTCAGAACAGCTACAAAACTCTTCGCAGTCAGCTGAAAACACTCAACCTCGCTGCATGGAAAATTCCTTGACACCACAACAGTCCCTACTCTCCAAGGAGGTGCAGGATGTCATTTTGGAGGCCAGAAGACCATCTACTAGAAAAGCTTACTCTGCAAAATGGAAGTGGTTTTGCTGTTGGAATGAGAAAAGAGGCCAGGACCCTAGAAAATTGAACTTGCCTCAGGTTTTACAGTACCTAGCTGAACTGCTGAACAGTGGACTTTCATTTTCTTCCATAAAAATACATGCCTCAGCCATTTCTGCAGAATTCAACACGGATCCTCCTTTATTCTCTCACCCACTCTTACGACAGTTCCTCAGAGGGGCTAAGAATATAAGACCTCCAAGGAAGCAACCAATACCAGCCTGGGACCTTAATTACATACTAGAAAAATTAACATTGCCTCCCTTTGAACCTGCTGCCTCAACAGATCTGCAACATTTGTCCTGGAAAACAGCTTTCCTTCTGGCCATCACTTCAGCTCGTAGGGTTTCTGAACTACAGGCCCTCATGGCGGTGCAGCCCTTCCTCATCTTCCATCAGGACAGGGTTTCCCTTCGTACCAACCCATCTTTTATGCCAAAAGTGGTATCCAGGGTAGCCTTAAATCAAGCCATACACCTACCTACCTTTTATCCTAACCCTCAAAACAAAGGGGAGAGGCTGCTTCACACTTTAGACATCCATAGGCAGCTACGTTATTATTTGGACAGAACAAAGTCCTTCAGGAAATCAGTACAACTTTTTGTGTCCTATGCCGTAGGGGCTCAAGGGAAACCAGTTACCAAACAGGCCATTTCCAAGTGGATTGGCCACTGCATACAGTTTTGTTATTCCTATCATGGGAAATCTGTCCCTACTGGTATCAGATCTCACTCCACCAGGGCCACAGCCACCTCTACAGCCTTCCTCAGAGGCGTTCCTACTAAGGATATTTTGGAGGCAGCCACTTGGAGTTCTGTACATACCTTCACAAAACACTACCACCTACCCTTATACTCCAGAACAAGAGCAGGCTTTGCCACTGCTGTTTTGCAGGGCATTCTGGCTCAACCCAGTTCCTCATAGTACCTACCACCCTATATGCATAGCTTTGGGACTCTACCCATTTGTGATTACTGCAGCTGTATGCACGATGAACATAGTACAGTTTTGTACCTACCATAAATGTAGATGTTAGAGTGCTAATACAGCTGCAGTACAGGTTTCCCTCCCTCCTTCCCCACTTGGTAAAGGCATGGGGCCTAACAACCTCTTCATACCACCTGACTGGGTTATCCTGCTATGTTTTATTTGCTTGCTTACACTGATTTGGCATTACATTGCATTGCCTGCATATGTAGATAAGCCTTATTTATGTATTGCCTTCCTTTTGGGGGCACCTGACATCTGGGGCAAGAAAGACTGAAGAACATGGCGTCGGCTGTGTCTTGTATACTCTGGCCTTACTGACGTCAGAAGAGTAAGCGACGACAACCGACGCCGGACCAAGACTTTGGAATTCGGCCGACCGAGGGACCGCCTGACGGCTGAAAACCCATCTGTGATTACTGCAGCTGTATTAGCACTCGAACATCTACATTTATGGTAGGTACAAAACTGTACTTTCTGTCTCTAAGCAACAGGGCTTAGGGCTTTTTTTTTTTTTTACACCCTATGACTGAAGGCATGGATGTTTTTTCCCTAATCCCAACCAGGCACATTTATTTAGAGGACATGCTAAGTATTGTGAAGCTATGTAGGAAAACACACAAGATAATGATTAGACGAGTGGAAATGTTTCTCTTTCTGTATATCCAGAGATCATAGACTCAAATAATGCACAAGTTGCACTTGTCCTATTTTAGCTGCCATGCCTTTTCAAGGCTGGCCTTTTTTTTTTCCACCATAATATTGCACGGTTTTGCTGGAGTAGTTTGTCATACTGTGGACCCCAATTTGTACTATAAACCTTCTGTAAAACAGTTTCTAAAAAGGTTTTGCATTTTAGATCTCCAAGTAAAGAAGTCTCACTACTGTGTGATCTGAACTATATCATAGAAAACGGTCTTTAGCCTCTTTTCAGCCACTTCTGCTCCCTGCAGCCTTTATCCTCAGCAACACTCTGATGTACGAGAATTTCCAATGTGATCAAACTGATGGGTCTTCGGGCCACTTGTCTAATCATAGCCAGCAAAGAGAGTGCTCCAGCCTTAAAGCTCCTCACAGTTTCCCTCCCACAATGCATCTGTCCTGACTAAGCTAGCTTCCCCTCAGAACTTTTGCCACCGTCACATTCGGATGTGGTCTCTGTCTGCTCAGCTAAGTGTTTTATAAAAATTTCATTCCGTCACTTTCCATTTTAGATATTCTTTCTCCTAAGACTCTGAAGGTACTGGCATCATTTATTTTTCCATTTTTGAAGCTCTCAGACTTTTAACTTTAAAGCTTTAAATTGTACATTGTGTGGCTTCTCTTCATCAATGCCTTTTGTAGTTGAGGCCTATTCTTTAATGTAGTCCATTAGCGCTCCTGTGTGTGTCTCTCTCTCTCTCTCTTACTAGAAAATATTTTGTGCTACTGTGTTTTGTGTGTCCTCCCTTTTCTTACTGCACAGTTATGGATGTCAAAGAGAAAAGGGAGAAAAGTTTAAAACAAATCTTTGTAATGTGGCTACAAGATCCCCCCCCCCATGGCCACGGCATGTCTATTCTTAGAGAATTTCAGTGTGGAGTGTTTTTTGAGCAAGAGACTCCAGATAAAGAGCTCTCTTGAATAGAAAGAATAAGTTCATACTGAAGAAAGAGCCTTCCTTCTGAATCTGAGGGAAGCCCAGGAAAACGTAGGATTAGTCAAAACTCGGGAAAAATGTGAGAAAAAGAAGATAAATATGAGAGAAAGCAGCCCATGATGAGGCTTTGTCTTGCCTTTGAAAGTGTCTAAACAGGCATGTAGAAATGGATGTCCTGCTTGCCCTTTGGGGTTGATGATGGAGAGAACAGGTCCCCCACTTTTGCTAGTTCCCTGGCCCATATCTTGGTGCCAGTGGCTTTGGAGCAGTTATCTATGCTGCAGTATGTTCTTTTATTGCCAAATGATGCTCCTGCCTATGTGTTGGAGCCTTTGGATCCATCCCATTTAACTCTGCAGTTCTTGGCATGAGCTGGCCTTTGTCGTGTCATCTCGACACTGAGTATTCCATACCATTGTCAGAGCCACGTATGATGACACTTATGTTAGTGTCTGGGTCCAAGGTCTTTGAGTCATCTGGCTGAGCCCTTCCTTGAGGCCTTCTACTCTGTCTCTGTCTTGGTTCAGGACTCTTGCCTTTGGCTGGAGCTATTCCTTATTCATGATGATGGCATCTGAGCTAGACAGGGATCCTTGGACTTGGAGGATGTCAGATCTGCTTTTGAAGTTATAGGGAAGATGCATTTTTCTCATCAAGATATGATTCACAGATTTCATGTTTGCACCATCACTGGACACACCTGTTGCTTTTCAGCCCATTCGTGCATCTGCAGGTCTGAGTCGAACCTTAGGTCTCAAAAGGTCAGCCTAGGTGCCAACATAATCTTCTGAAGACACTGACAACCTCCAGCTAATGTTCCAGGGAATATGATGTGGAAAAGGTGGCACTTGGATTTCCTGGAGGAGTCTTTTACGTCGGACACTAACTCTGAGTTAGAGCTGGATCCCTTCAGTCTTCCCCCCTGAGAACATTACCTTTGGTGAGGTCATGGAGCTAATGCACCAGAATGGTAACTGGTCCACAGATCTTTCCCTTTCTGGATGATGCAGTCCTGTTTCAGGCCTATGGATCAACATCCTCTACTTGGGTGCATCCTCTGGCAGATGGTCTCATTGACTTGTCCATCAGGAAGTCATGGAAAGGGCTTGATTCCTGCAAGAGCATACGTAGCAAACCAGACAAAACTCTGAATCCACCTAAGGACAGAAAAGAATGGGCAGAGAGTCCCCTGGTGGATTTCATTATTGTCGGTCACTACCAAGAAAGCGGTCTTAAGGATACAGCCACAGTCCACCTGCCCAACAGGGAGTCTCTGGTGATGGCTAGATTAGGGAAGTGCGTGCATAGTTTAGACATTCTGCATTTAGGGCCCTGAATTATGCCACCCACATGAACAGATATCAGACGGGACCTAGCCATATAAGAATTAGACTCTCTGAACAGACCTCCCACACTAGATTCTAGGAAACAGCTGCAAACCACATTAAATACGATCTATAACACTACAAACATCTTCATGCAGCTCACACATAAATGCAATAGAACAGCCTGGCTTTTGTATGAGTCTTCTTGCCTAGTTCTACTTATAGGTTCATAGGTAAGTACTAGGCTAGCTACCCTTGTGGGGCATTTTAAGATTAGGCAGTTTCCTTTTTTGTGTTGGAAATAACCTATCACATTTTGTTATTGTCCTTGTCCATCCCCGTAATAAGAATAACTGATGTTCCACAGATAATTGGAGGAGACCCATACATATGGAGTAAAGCATTTAGGAGCTGCCTCTTTCCATTAGTAGTACAGAGGACAGTCCTAGGGTAAATTTTCTGCTTCTTATCCATAGATCTAAGTAGCTCTTTAAAATGGACAGGGATGAATTTTATTTTATGTGGATGGGGAGTCTGTTCCACAGCAGTGGTATCCTCTGCTTAATATACCTGTTCCTCCAAATTGTTCTGTTGATGTTGCAGAAGAGGTTTAGATCCCTAGACAGAGTATTTCTGATGCCGTTTGACTTGCTGATGTGCAGTAAAATTGATTAGTAATGGATCAGATGATGCCTTGTATGCCAGACACAGGTCCCCTCTTTTGTCTGTAGATACCGAATATAGTGATAGGGCTTTGAGCTGGTCCATGTAGGACATGTTGAGTAGGCATTGTATCCTTTTAGCAATGCATCTCTGTGGATAATCCAGTTGTTGCTTGTGTCTGGACAGGTACATGCCAGAGGGGCATTATATTCAATCATTGCCCTCATGAGGGCAGAGTAAAGGGGGACAATGACATCCCTAGATGTAGACACAATCCCTTTGTTCATAAGCTGTGCAATAGGAGTTTCTTACAACAGCAGACACATGAGGTTATAGACTTGTAAGGTTCTGTGGACAATTTCAGGGCATCCTTTACCAACGCCCCATATGATGGCAACTTTATTTGGTCCAGCACTTAAGGAACACATACAGAAACGTGAGAGGAAAGCAAGACACTTTCTGCCATCTGAGAACGCTTTTAGAATCTGCAGACACCTTGCAGTCAGAACCGAAAGGGATCAAAATCGTACTTCTAGAAATCTAAGCATTCACCTTTTGACTCAACTTCTGATAAGGTTGATGTAGGCAAAAGTGGCCCCTTTAATGGACACCAACCCAAAGGTCATGGAAGTACTCAAACTCAGGGATATCATGAGACATTTTGTGACCAGCAACAGTTGTGTCCTTGGAGGGCTACCTGAGTGCTCTCCTCTGTAGGCAGTCGGGTCATTTATCCCTCCACTTCCCTGCATGGATGATGATCTATCACACAGGATTCCTAGGTGAAGAGGGGTAGTAGCCAAAGGTTATTACGTACCCTCTTCCCTCAAAAAAATCACCATGATCACTTCCAGGTGTGCCACCACATCAGCTAAAAGTAGCCAAGTGGTATGATCTATCCTCCCTAGAGGAGAGGGCTGTCCAGAGGACCCCAACAGATCAGATAGGATCTGGGTACCACTTGAGTTTTGTTATAAAAAGATTAAGGACTACAGACTAGTTTGACCTAAGTCACCTCAACACCTTTTGTAGTGCACGCACAAAAAGACACTCTTTAGAATGGTCATGGTGCAGCTGATTCTTCGTGTCTTCAGGTAAAAGACTGGAATATGCTCCAGTTTCCACATCAAGAGTGTTTTTATCTCCAGGAAGTTCCTTTGCTTCTGACTAGGAGCCAGTGATTATCAGTTCAGAGCCCTGCCCTTGTCTCCCACAGCCCTTGGGTGTTTACCAAGTGCATGGCCATACTCACAACTCATCTGCAGCTTCAGGCAGCCAGAGTGTTTCAGTATTTGGATGATTGGTTTCTGGCTGCTACAGTGGAAGAATCCTTGAAGGCCATGAATTACCTTCTCTGGCTTCATCTGTCCTTGGGAAGCTCAGTCACTAACGAAAATTAAAAACTAGAGCCCACCCAAATAATCCAATTTATAGGCTGCCATCTGGACACAGTTTACTGTATAGTCTCTGTGCCCCCAGTCCATGTTTTACACAATGCAATCCAGGCACTTTTTTGGCACATCTGGTCCTCCAGGCTCTAGACCTTGTGGAATTCTATAGTCTAATGGTCCAGTTTGCCAGTTGCCACATGAATGTCACAATGATTGCTGTGGGTTCAGTGGTCTCTGTTAACACACAACCTCACTTCCCCGATCATTCTGACCAGCAGTTGTAGAGAACATTTACATTGGATGATTTCTTCCTTCAGTTGTCCTTGCAGGAAGATTGTTTGTACTTCCTCCAGAGGCAGTAGTCACCATGGACACCTCTCCATTGGGTGGGTGGGTGCATTTTCAGTGGAAGATGGTCCAAGGTGTTTGGAGTTTGAAGTGAATCTTTCCATCAACTTCTTTGTGATGAGAGAGATGTCCTCCTAAAGCTGTGGGTGCTTCAAGAGCACCTCTGTCTTGATGTGATTTCCATTCAGGCCGACAACATGATGGTTGTATGATACATCAACAAGTAAAGAAAAACTGTGTCCTATTCCTTATGTTGTGAAGCAGTGAGCATGTGGCAGTGTATGGTGAACTTGCACTGCTTTCTGGCAACAATGCATATTTCTGGGAAATCAGTTCCCTTTCAGACAGGCTCAGCAAGTTATTCTAATGCCTTATCAGTTCTTTCTCAGTCCAGTGGTGGCTCAGATAATTTTCCAACCTTTGGGGGTCAGCTGTGCTCTGATCTTTTTACATCCTGGCCAACACCAAATGCAGCAAGCATCAAGACAAGGGACTGACTTTGCCTTGATCCAGCAAGATGGGCAGACCCTGAAAGAGTGACTCTAGTCAAACTTTGGCCTTCTAGGATCCTTTATGCTTAACCACCTGTACTTGTGATACCCATACTTATGCAGAGCAACTGTTACCTTCATTGCTCCATTCTGTTCTAGAGAAATTTGGTTCCCTGTGCTAAAGCCACACTGCAAAAAACACTCTGGTTTCTTGATCCAGCACTGATCTGCTGTCTTGCCCATCTGGGAAGCATAGCCTGGATCTTCAGAACCTAAGGCTAACTGCTTCCTTTCTCTAGTTCCAGTAATGGTCATGCACTCTGCTTGTGACATTACTCAATGAGTCAAAGATTCTAAAACTCTTAGTAAATGGAAGTGTTTTGCTGTCTGGACTACTTCTCATGGAATAAACCCTTTTTAAGCTTCGATTCCTAAGGTATTACAGTTTTTGTATATATTATTTGATGCAGTGGCTACTTTTTCAGCCATTGAAGTCCAGCTGACTTCAGTTTTTTTCTACAGGCAGACTTCCGATCTCTGGTATCACATAGACTTTATAAAGCTTTCTTGGGGGAGATCTTATTCTTAAGGTCCCCAGTGAGACAGCCTACTTCTCCTCGAGATCTAAATTTTGTGTTTAAAGTTTTAACACCACCGCTCTTTGAACCAGCTTCCTCCATTGCCTTAAAGATGTTCATCATGTTACCTTGCTGCAGTCATCACACTTGGGTTATCCTGCTGTCAGGCGGTCCCGCAGTCGGCCAGAGTTCCAAAGTCTTGGTCCGGCGTCGGTTGCTGTCGCTTCTTCCCTGACGTCAGTGCGCCAGGGGTATACAAGAGGCCTCCGACGCCATTTTCTTCAGTCTTTCTTGCCGTGCGGTGCCCGAAACAGAAGTAGTTTGCAAGTGCCGGTCGGCCGACACCTGAGATTTACGAAAAATTTCAGTCCGAAGTCTTTAATAAAGCTAAGTACCCCATTGAGGAACCTTTTCTTGCCTCAGTCCGATGTCAGAAAAAGTTAACAATTGCATTTCTTGTGGGAAGCAAATACCTCATAAGGACTTCCATTCTTATTGTATTCCTTGCCTAGGCCCAGACCACGATGTCACAGGTTGTCGGTTTTGTGCTAGGTTTAATAAACGTACTATCAAACGCCGTTTTGACTTTGCATGACATTACTTTGGTAGGAAATTTAATTATATCATGCCGTCGGAGCAGCCGACGACCGGCATGCATAAAAAATGCAAGGATAAGGACAGGCAGCCTAGGACCAAGCCAGACTCTGAGGCCTCTGCTGGGGCTGTTGCCGGTTCTCCGGTTTTCAGTGAGGCGCCTACGCAGCCCCAGACGACCGCAGAATTGGAACCCCAGACAGCTGCGAATTCCCAAGCGGAGTGTACTAGGCCATCGCAGCCATCTTCATTAGGCCCTTCCGACACCGGAGCAGAAGGGGATCCCGGTGCAGTAGAAACACCTTCGGTTGCAGAAGGTGTTTTCAGACCGACTTCACTCACCATTAAATCTTATGCTAAGCTTAAAACTCCATTAAAACCAAAAGACTGTACATCAGTCTACAGTTCAAGGCCCCATGCCTAAGAAACAGATGCTTAAGATGGCTGAAGATTTGATTACCCTAATCAGGGGTTCCCATCCCCCTCCAGATAAAAGACCAAGACAAGAGGAGGATTATGCTTCCTCTGACCAGGTTTCAATTTCCTCGGCTTCTTCTGAGGAACAGGATTACACTTTTCCCCCTTATGAAGACTCTGATGCTGAAGAATCTATTCCCTCAGCATCTCCCCCTGAAGACTACTCCTTTGGGGAAACTTTACACACCATGAGGGAACATTTCCACTGGGAAGGACAGGACTACTCTGATTCAAAGAAAAGGCTCCGAGAGTTCCTTTTACTACCCCAGCACAGACCACTTGCTATCCCTCCAGTTTTAGACATCGTGGATGATGTTTACTTAGTCTAGTCTAAATCCAGACTCTCTACCGCCTGCTCCAGCCAAATCAGACAGATACTACCGAGTACCTGACTCACACAAATTCCTTTATAAAAGCCCTGTGGCTGATCCAGAAACAATTTCCCAGGGTCCCAAAGGTGCTAAAGCTTCTATGGCTAAAAATCCTGTACCCTCTGAAAGGGATTCCAGAGCCCTAGATAGATGGGGAAAGAAGATATACACCTCAGCTACTCTGGCTATGAGAGCATTAAATTGTCAGTTTCACATGCTGAAATATCAGCAATTCGTAATGTCTCAATTAAAACAAAAAATGAGCACACTTTCTTAACAGCCTGAATTCAAGGAAATGCAGGATCTGTTGCATGCAGCTGAACAAGTGGGCAAACATACTTTACAATGTGGATTTGATTCATTGGAAGCTTCATGTAGAGCAGCAGTTACTGGGTCTGTCATACGTAGACATGCTTGGTTAAAAGAACAAAACCCTACCTTATCATGTTAAAGCAAAATTATTGGATGCACCTTTACAGCAGGATGTTTTATTTGAAGTCAAAGCAGAAGAGATTTTAAAGAAGATGGGAGGATAAGGCAAAGTCTATGCAGACGGTCAAGGATTTTTTACAGGTACAACCCCCTCGTTTCAGCAGAAATTGGCCAACAAAAAAATGGTCCTTTCCAGCTTCTGACAGATCACAGAGGGGCAAATACAGATGCACAAGGGGCAGAGGTCAGTCCCAAGGCCCTTACAAACCTCGCTAATGGGGTACTACTACCCAGAAGGGAGGAGAAGACAGGCCCCCAAGCTAGCAGAAGACAAACACAATGAGTCAACCCTCAAATTCCCAAGCAAATCCCTCTTGGCAGCTCCCTTGGGAGGAAAATTAGCACGTTTTGCAGACAACTGGCACATCATCACAAAAGACAAATGGGTCCTAAACATTGTCTCACAAGGATACAGATTCCACTTTCATACCTTGGCAAGGATAAAAGGAATGCCAAACCTGCCACCGAATCAATGAGCAGAAGCACAAAAACAAATTACAGCTCTCATGGACATGAGAGCCATTCAACAGGTACCTACACAGGAGCAAGGACAAGGATTTTACTCAAGACTCTTTCTAGTCCCCAGAAAGGACAAAGCATGGAGACCCATTCCGGATCTTTCAATTCTGAACACCTATCTGCAAGTACCAAAATTCAAGATGCTAACACTACAGCAGCTTCTTCCCATGCTGGGCAAGAAGGCTTGGCTAGTAACGTTGGATCTCAAGGAGGCATACATGCATGTCCCTAGTAGACAAAATTGCAGAAGATACCTCCGCTTCATTGCAGGTTCAACCCAGTATCAATTCTCTGCACTGCCCTTTGGCTTATCTACTGCACCTAGGGTCTTCACAAAATGCCTGGCACCAGTAATTGCATACTGCAGACAAAGAGGAATTCAAATATACCCATACCTGGACGACTGCCTTATTCAGGCAGAAAGCAAGGACATTCTTTTAAAGCATCTGGCATTTGTCAAACACCTTCTAAATTGCCTAGGGTACACAGTAAACGAAAAGAAATCAAAACTAGTGCCCTCACAAAACCTAATATTCCTGGGTGCCAGCTTGAATACAACGGCCCAGATGGCTTATCTCACGCCAGACAAGCAACAACAGCTGACTCAATACTTCAAAATAATGGCAACAAAGACCCAATGCCCTGCAAGAAAAATTCTGCAGGCCTTGGGATTCATGGCATCTTGCATACTACTAATACCATTTGCAAAACTGCATATGAGGAAATTACAATGGTACCTGAAAAGTATATGGACTCAGCACAGCCACAGCTTAGAAACAATGATATCACTCATTCCCTGCCTTCAACAGGAGTTTCTATGGTGGGCACAGGCATGTCACCTCAACAAGGCCCAGCCTTTCACCTTACCCACAGCCAGGCAAACTTTAACAACAGATGCATCGGACTATGCCTGGGGAGCACACATGGCAGGACAGTGCTTTCAGGGCAAATGGACTACAGATCAAAGGCATCTGCATATCAATCAAAACTAAATGCTGGCAGTACAGAATGCCCTAACAGCCTTCAAGGACCTCTTACACCCAGGACAACTAATAATAATGACGGACAATACCACAGTAATGTGGTACATAAACAAGCAAGGGGGCACACATTCCTACCCCCTATGCAGGCAAGCATTGACCTTGTGGAACACAGCACTGTCTTACCAAGTTCAACTACAAGCACAATTCCTGCCAGGAAAGAAAAACACATTGGCAGACGACCTAAGCAGAAACATCATGGATCCCCATGAGTGCAAAGTAGATCCACAAGTATTTGCAATGATAACTCAAAAATGGGGATGCCCAGACATAGATCTGTTTGCCAACCCCCAAAACTACCAACTTCAAAAATTTTGCACAAGGTTATTCCACCCACAAGCTTGGAAAGTGGACGCCCTCTCATTCAGTTGGAAAACATTAACAGTGTCTGCCTTTCCTCCGCTGCCTCTTCTAGCAAAGGTACTGCTGAAAGTCAGATTAGAGGCCACAAATGATACTCCTTGCACCAGACTGGCCACGCCAGCACTGCTATCCAATTCTAAGGAACATGGCCCACGGCCCACCATGGATTTTACCACAAATTCCTCACCTGCTCACCCAGCAAGACAATCAGATTCTACACAGCCAGCTCAAGACTTTAAACCTGGCTGCATGGCAAATTACCTAAACAACCAGCCAACACCTCTATCCAAAGCTGTTATGGATGTCATTCTGGAGGCCAGGAGTCCTAGCACCAGGAAAACCTATTCAGACAAATGGAAAAGATTTTGCGCTAGGAACCAGGCTAAAGGCCAAAATTCCCTTGATCCAAACATTCCTCAGATTCTACAATATTTAACTGAGATGTTGCACAAAGGACTTTCCTTTTCATCTATTAAGATCCACGCCTGAGCAATTTCAGCCCATTACTACACGGATCCTCCTTTATTTTCACATCCACTCCTAAGACAGTACCTCAGAGGGACTAAGAACATAAGACCACCCAGGAGAGCACCAACACCTACTTGGGATCTCAACTTTGTTCTGGAAAAGCTTACTCTGCCGCCCTTTGAACCAGCTTTTTCAGCAGATTTAAAATTTCTTTCACGGAAAACTGCCCTGCTGCTAGCAATAACTTCAGCTAGAAGAGTCTCAGAGCTACAAGCACTAATGGCAGTGGAGCCTTTCCTCATTTTTCATCGACAGAGTCTCTCTATGAACTAACCCTTCCTTTATGCCAAAGGTGATATCCAGTGTGGCCCTAAACCAAATAATTCATTTGCCCACTTTTTTCCCAAACCCCTAGAACAAAGGAGAAAGACTCCTGCACTCTTTGGACATTCACAGGCAATTACGTTACTACTTGGCTAAAACTAAGGCTTTCAGAAAATCTGACCAGCTCTTTGTAGCCTATGCTGCAGGATCACAAGGAAAAGCTATCTCAAAACAGACCATTTCAAAATGGATAGGACATTGCATACGTTTCTGCTACACGCATCATGGGAAACCGGTACCTGCTAACATTAGGTCTCACTCCACCAGGGCTACAGCTACATCAGCAGCCTTTCTCAGGGGGGTGCCAACCAAGGATATTC
Organism: Protopterus annectens; assembly: GCF_019279795.1. Classification (NCBI taxonomy): domain Eukaryota; kingdom Metazoa; phylum Chordata; order Ceratodontiformes; family Protopteridae; genus Protopterus; species Protopterus annectens. Next base: position 293,108,453 of record NC_056746.1, read on the forward strand.
TCGAAGCTGCAACTTGGAGTTCAGTGCACACCTTCACCAAATACTATCACTTGCCTCTATATTCTAAGACTAGAGCTGGTTTTGCCACTGCAGTTTTGCAGGGCCTACTAGCTTCTTCTAATCCTGTTTAACTTCACCACCCATCCTTAGCTTTGGGATTCAACCAAAGTGTGATGACTGCAGCAGGGTAACACGATGAACATAGTACAGTTTTGTACCTACCATAAATGTAGATGTTGAGAAAGCCATTCAACTGAATACTCCAATCTCTCCGAGAAAGGAAACACAGTATCACTCAGCTGACTTTAAAAGAACTTTTATAAATAGGATTTTTAGGATTAAATGTTAAATAAAATGAATAATTTATGTTTATGTTTTATGTTAAATGCACTTTTTATGTTTAATTAAAGTTCTGAGTGTGTACTGTGTTTCTCGTTTTGAATGAAAATAACACAATACTATATAAATGTAGATGTTCACATGTTCACCCTGCTGCAGTCCAGGTTACCCTCCCTCCATCCCCTCTGAACTACCTAGACTTATCTATGCCTTTCTATCCTATACAACCTCTGTGATGTATTTGCTTGTGAATGAAGGTATTGTTTAATTTTTATATGTATATTTTTATATAGCAATATGTATTGCCTACCTATTGGGGGCACCTGACATCTGGGGCAAGAAAAACTGAAGAAAATGGCATCGGATGTCTCTTATATACCCCTGGCGCACTGACGTCAGGGAAGAAGCGACAGCAATCGACGCGGGACCAAGACTTTGGAACTCTGGCCGACTGTGGGACCGCCTGACGGCAGGATAACCCAAGTGTGATGACTGCAGCAGGGTGAACACTCGAACATCTACATTTATGGTAGGTACAAAATTGTACTTTCCTTTTGTGGGCCGCTGTCTTCCTCCTTGCCATCACTTCAGCTAGAGAATATCTTTGAGTTGCATGCCCTTTCTGTACTTTGTCCATGTCTGATTTTTTCATAGCAGTGTCTTTCTCAGAACAAATCCATCCTTCTTTTCTAAAGTGGTGTCTGAATTTAACTTAAACGAAACTATCCATCTTCCTGTGTGTTTTCCTAATTATTCCAACAAGAGAGTGTAAACTCTCCACACCCTAGACGTTCACAGACAGTTGAAATTCTACTTGCATTACTCCAAAGTATTTAGGAAGGGCATGTGCTTTTGTATGTTTTTCACCCATTAAACTGGGAAAGAAAGTGACTAGATAATGTTATCTACATGGTTGTCTGACTGCATCACCTTTGTACCAGTCATAAAAAATGTCATGAAGACCTACAGCTCACTCAACATGTTCTGTGGCTACTTTACAGCCTTCTTCAAGAAATTCTCTGTTAATGACATTTGCCGTGCAGCAACTTGGCCCACAATACGTATATTTTCTTTTCTAAGCATTGCAAACTAGATTTGACTTCAAAATCCAGGGCTCCCTTTGGAGCCATCATCTTTGAGAGTCCCTTGTCTTGATGCCACCTAAGTAGCTAAGGATTATGACCCATCTGTCATCTTTAATCGATGGAATGAGTAGATACGGTAGTTATATACATACAGTAATGCCAATGTTCTTTGTGTTTCACTGTTGCAGTTATCACATTTGGGTTAACCCTGCCAGGGTAGCCCATACCTTGCAACAGTTTCAAACTTTCCCGTATTCTAACTCGCCATTACTGGCTTCCTTGAAATCTTGCAAGGCTTTTCTCTGTAAACTTTTATATATTCAGCCATTTATAAAGGATCCTTTAGCTTTGTCCATCCTGCATACTTGTTGTTCCGTAAGGTTAGTGTCTTTCTGAGCTGATCTGTTATTTTATATCCAAGTTTGCATCTGTGAAATCTTGATCAGTCTGTTAACCTTCCCATCATCTTACCTGATTATCTCAACAGAGGTGAATACTTGTTGTGTTGCTTGGCTGCCAAAAAGCAGCTTAGAGTTTATTTGGACAGAACAAATTTGTCAGAAATAATTTACTCATTTTCATCACTTTTTTTAAAAAAGAACCTGGGCTCTGGGCTCTAAATTTTCTAAAATTGCCTTGCCCTAATGGTTGGATGATTATTATATTTCACATGATAGAATTTAAATTAAACAGGTGAGCTCTTCATACAGAAGTCAAAAAACTAGGTGATCACTTGTCTAACTTTTTTCAGAAATCCATCTTTGGAAAGTGGTATTTGTTGTATGTATGTGGGCTTATTTGAATAATTTTGCAAGACAGTATGGGGCAGATTCTAAAAGAATTGCTGTCTAAGTGACTTACTGCCTAGTGTAAGCCTGCTTTATAGATAGGCCTTTACAGTGGAGTAAGTCACTTGCATCAAGAGCAAGTCTTCTGGAGTCAGGCTATATAAGCTTATTAGTATGTCTAAATTTATGTCTTCCTTCATGGCCATAGTTGTCTGGGGTATGCTCCTAGGATGGTGATTGCTCAGGAGCGTAAGCTTGGGGCTCTGTTGGTTGAGGAGTATCAAGTTCCTCAGCTCAAATGTGAAAATTGCATACTTAACATTGGATCTAGATGAGGATGACCAGGTCCATCCTCATTATATCCACCATCCTTCCCTTGTCCTCCGAGTAGACATCATCTAGAGGCATTTAACTGAGAATGTGTATTTTCTTAACTTCTGATTTACTTTACCCTGACATAACAGATCTAGTGAGGAAGCTAGTTGACAAAATATTATAGGTAAAAGTGGTTCTAATAACCTGGGAATATTTCAGATGCTGCAGCTTTAGTCCTTTTAACTGACAAGGATAGACCTGCATATCCAAATTTAACGTTATGCTAAAATGCATCATTTTTGTATAGTTTGATCTTTAAAGTAAAAAGATTTAAGGAAAAAAGCTTGAGTTGGAAGCATTTTTTATAGCATGAAGTTATTTGTTTGCACTTTTCCTTATAAATTCATTATTTTTGATTGACAGATCAGCGTTTAGATCTATGCAAACTCAGCGCCACAGACAATGTTGCAGTACGAGGTCAAGTAGTAGGTAAGAAGAAATATATTTAACTCTTGCATGCTGTTATTTACTGTTTAGAAATAACTGAACTAACATGGAAGACTACCCATTATAGGTCCTTTAATTGTATTCATCTTCTTCAGCAGTCAGCACTTGGTATAATTTTCTGGAAGTGTTTTTGCTCATGGGTGGATTTGCACCAGTGGCAACAAGTATTAAGACATCACATATTTACCACATATGAGAGTATTATCTTTTACACTTGTTCTTCTGTTTGCATATTGTAGATTGTGATCCTTGCTATTGTCTGTAAACAAAATCCTAAATTTGTTTTCCTTTTGATGGTTCTTAAATAGCTCCTCTTTGGTGTCTTGAGGTTGGATTGAAGTTTTCTGTACACTTATGCTTGGAAGAATGGTTAGTACAATTAAATCCTAGAGGAAGGTTTGCAGCCTACTGAGCCTCCTAGAACATGGCTCAGCTATGGCTAACAGGTGTGTATTTCTGTGGGCCTCCATTTTTGTTGGGAAGTTTAGCTCTGGAAGAAACCCTGGGAAATGCATCATGGAGTATTCATAGGTTCATAGGTAGGTACAAGGCTTTCGGCCCTGTGGCCTATATAAGCCTAGCCAAAAAGGTTCCCTGGCTTTCGTCACCCAAGAAAGTTATTTTCCTGTGCCCCTGTCAAGCAGTGCCACAGAAGTGATCCCCTGGGTGAATATTCTATTTCCCATCCAGTCATCAAGATTTTTCTTAGAGTGTCAATGAGGAGCTTTGCTTGACATGAATGGGTAGTTTGTTCCAGATTATGGGAAGTCTCTGGGACAGTACTCTATCCCTCAAGCATGTTCTGTTTATTGTGGTGACAAGATTTAGGTCTCTGGAGTGTGTGGTTCGGAGAGATTGGAATTTCTTTCTGTAGCATGTCCAATAGCTCTGGGTTTGACATAGCTTTGTATGTTAGGCAGAGATCACCTCTGAGTAGGCAATATGCAACGGAGTAGAGCTGGAGTTTTTTGAGACTGTCTGCGTATGGCATCTGTTTGAGGCTGGTAATCCTCTTAGTGAGGAGTGAGGTATTTCTGTGGCCTTTCCAAATGTCGGTGTCTTGTGAGATACATGCCAAACAGGGCATTGTATTCTATAATGGGTCTGACGAGGGATGAGTAGAGAGGAACAATGATCTCCTTTTTTCTAGAGGAGAACCCTTTTGTGATGAGGTGTGCCATGTAGAAGGATTTCCTGACTACTGTGGTGAGTGGTTATCAAAGGAGAGACTAATGTCCATCTGTGTCCCGAGGTCTCTTATCACACTTTCAGTGTTTAATGAGCTACTGCCTATGTGGTAGTTCATGGGTACTGAGTTTTTCTGAAAGGGGATGACAGTGCACTTCTTGGCATTGAGCTTGAGGCCATGACTTTGACACCAAGCATCTGTCTCTGTGAGGCCCTTTTGTAGAATGTCTACATCATTAGGTGATTCTATTATGTCTCCCAGTTTGCACTCGTCTATGAACTTATTTAGCCAAAAACCTTCTGTGTTGGCCTGCACTTCAGAGAAGTTGATGGCGAACAGGAGAGGACACAGGCCCGAACCCTGTGGGGGTGTGAAGTCGGACTTGGAGTCTGCTACTTTTACTGTGTGGGTTCTATCAACGAGCCAGTTGGCCACCCATCTTGTGACATAGGGATTTATGCCCAGTTTAGTGAGTTTATCTATAATTCCAGATTGGGGGATGGTATCGAAAGCCTTGGCAAGGTCAGGATAGGCTGTGTGCACTACCTTGCCCCCGTCTACGGCTGTACTGACTGCTTTAAAGAAGTCAATCAGATTTAGTATTCACAACACATACCCTCCCCTTCCCACACACAAACCTTAGTTTATTTCCTTGGTCACTCAGCCTAATCATGGGAAATGGTACCTTTTTTAAACATTTTTGTGTACATTGTGATTTAGTAATCACATAAGTATACATGCACACAAAAGGAAATGGTGACATTTTCATTGTTTTCATGCAGTATACACGTGTCACTTTTTAACAGTTGTCATTCAATCCAGCATTACATAAATTGCTCAACTCTTGCCTTCCCTTAAACCTTACTCCTTCTCTAGAAAATTGTCATACATGTGTTGTTTCTACAAATTCTATTTATTTCTATGTAATTTGCTTCTTTTCTTTTCTAAAGATCCCACCTCCTGTTATTTTTATCTCCTTTACAGTATTTAGTACTTCAGTTACACTTGTTTTAGAATTTGATTTTCATTTTCTTGTAATTGCTTTTTGGGAGTTCGGCATTAAAGTTGGTAAGGCCTTACTATTTATAGCCAATTCAGATCCCGTATCCCATCTCAGAAGAATAATTTCCTTAGTTGCAACCATTTGATCCTCCAACACTTCTGACAAAGTACTCTGTAGGGAAGTTTTAACATCTGCAAACTTGTTATACTTCGAAAAAGCATGATGTTCTTCCTGTTTCACTGTTGCAGCCATCACATTTGGGTTATCCCTGCCAGGGTAGCCTTCGGTTGGCCCGAATACCAGAGGCTTAGTATTTCTGCGTCGGTTGCTGTTGCTTCAGAACTGACGTCAGGTCATCAGTAGTATAAAGTAAGGCAGCCGACTCCGTTACATCAGTCTTTCTTGCTGTGGAGCCCAAAGCAGAAGCAGTTTGTACGAGTGCCGGTCTACTGCTACCAGAGTTTCTTCTTCTGAAATGAAGCTGAAGTCTTCTAAAGCTAAGTAGATAAACGACCAAGGAAACCAGGATCCACCACTTCAGTTTATTCCAGCCTCTAGCGCTTCGTCAATAGCCTTCCAAGGAGAATACAAACTAGAACTAAAGCACACCTTTATATAATAAAATGAATTAATAATTAAAACAAATCATAAGTTTAAATAAGAACTCTCCAGTTGCATTCTGCAGTCCTGGTTTCCTTGGTCGTTTATCTACATTTTATTTTCTGTTTTATTTGTTGTCTTTGGTTCTAAAGCTAAGTACCCGGTTGGGGATCCTTTATTCTTGCACTAACTGATGTCAGAAAAAGTTAACAATTGTCTTGCCTGTGGAACACAAATACCACACCAAGACTTTCATTCTTACAATGTCACTTGCTTAGGCCCAGACCACGACGTCCGCCGCTGTCGCTTCTGTGCTTTGCTCAACGTCAGAACTATACGTCGTCGGGCCCTTATTATAGCTAGATATCTTTGCTTACAGTCCTCTAATTCCGATATGGCTTTGGTAAGCCATCCGACAGCAGATCTTCTGAAAAAATGTAAATATAAAGACAGACACAGACCACACAGGTCCAAACCTACCGACGACGCTCCTGTTAAACTAGTCGTCAGTTCTGTGGTTCTCAGTGAGGCGCTTTCATAGTCCCTGATGCCCACTTCTGTGGATTCGCAGGCCACTACCGAGACCCTTTTGGAGTCTGGTATGCCACAAAACTCTTCTTCGTCTAACGATCCTGTGGTAGTCTCTACCTTGGATGGGTCTGGAGCTGCTGAGCAGGCACTGGCTTCTGAGGAAGTCCTTCTCACTACCAGTTCTCAACGCAAACCAGCGACTTCTTTCGAAAGCTACCGAGTTTCTTAGGCCCAGGTTACGAACCACACCCAAAAAACCAATGACCCAATCTCAGGCCATCTGCTTCCTTGCCTCAGTCTCAAATGCTTAAAATAGCGGAAGACCTTATGCTAATTAGAGGAAGCCAAGCTACCCCTTCCAAAAGAAAAAGAGATCTGTCCCCTATAGTTTTATCTGAACAGGAGTCTGATAACTCTGATGCATTTGAGTATGAAGACATGCAACCCCTCTCTGCTTATGAGGATTTTGATGCAGAGGATTCCATTCCTTCTGCCTCTCCTCCAGAGGATTTTTCCTTTGGGGAAACCCTTCACACCTTAAGGGAGCATTTCAAATGGGAAAGTCAGGACTACCCTCAGTCAAAAAAGAGACTCTGAGAATTCTTAGATCTTCCACAGCACAGACCCCTGGCCATCCCCCTAGTCCTGGATGTTGTGGATGATGTTTTCCTGGAATCCAGCTTGACTCCTGACACCCTCCCTCCTGCACCCAGAAAACCAGGCAGGTATTAAAGTCCCTGACTCAAATTTCTTTTTAAAAATCCTACTGCTGACCCTGAGGTCATTTCTCAAGGGCCTAAAGGAATTAAAGCAACCTGTGCTAAGAATCCCACCCCCTCAGATAGGGATTCCCAAGCACTAGACAGATGGGGTAAAAAAGTATACACTTCAGCTACTCTTGCTATCAGAGCACTAAATTATCAGTTCCATATGCTAAAATTTCAGCAACATACCCTATAACTCCTCAAACAAAAAAATGCCTTCCTTTCCTCCTTGTTTAGAATCTAAAGAGCTAAAAGAGTTGATGCATTCTGCAAGTCAAGTAACTAAACACACCTTGCACTGTGGTTTTGATGCCCTAGAAGCTTCTTGCAGGGCAGCAGTCACCGGTTCTGTCCTTAGAAGGCATGCATGGCTTAAGGAACAGCCATTGCCAGACCATGTTTAATCTAAATTATTGGATGCCCCCTTGCACAAGGAGAACTTATTTGGCACGAAGGCAGAAGAGGTCTTAAAAAGGATGGAAGAAAAAGCAAAAGCTATGCAGACAGTTAAGGATTTCTTACAGGTCCAGCCCCCCAGGTTTAGCAGGCATTGTCCCTCCAAGCACTGGTCCTTTCTTGCTCCCACCAGGTCAGTTCAGCCCAGACTCTGGGTAACCAGATCCCAGAGACAGCAACCACAGGGAATGCAGAGATCTAAGCAGTGGACTACCTCTACTTCAAAACCAGGGAGTTCTAAACCACCCCCTTATGGTAAGAACTCACAATGACTGTCCACCCCCTCTGCCCACCCCCACTTAACCCCTAGGAGGAAAACTCTCATTTCATGCAAATACATGGGCCACCGTTACCAACGACCGCTGGGTTCTCAACATAATGTCCCAGGGATACAAATTTTCTTTCCACACCCTTCCAACTCCAAAAGGGTTTCCAGATCTACCTCAAAAACGGTGGGTAGAGGTGCAAAAGCAAGTCCTTTCCCTGCTCTCCATAAGGGCAGTAGAGAGTGTTCCTGCAGAACAGAAAGGCCAAGGTTTCTACTCCAGACTTTTTCTGGTACCCAGGAAAAAGGGCACCTGGCATCCCCATCCATGATCTATCCATTCTAAACACCTTCCTGGTGATCCCAAAATTCAAAATGCTCACCCTCCAACAGCTGCTACCCATGCTGTCCAAGGATGCTTGGATAGCCACCCTAGACCTAATGGAGGCCTACCTCCACATTCCTATCAGGGAATCATGCAGGAAATATTTTCGTTTTAGGGCAGGACGTTAACTTTCAGTTCTCTGTGCTTCCCTTTGGCTTATCTACTGCTACCTGAGTTTTCACAAAATGTCTGGCTCCGGCCATTGCCTTTTGCAGACAAAGGGATATCCAGATTTACCCATACTTAGACGACTGCATAATTCAGACAGACGGCCAGGAAAAGCTGCTCAAGCACCTGGCCTTTGTAAAGTCCCTACTAACCTCCCTAGAGTACACAATCAACAAAAAGAAATCCAAAGAGGTACCCATCCAAAGGATTATATTCCTGGGAGCAAGCCTGGACACAGCTTCCCAGATGGCATTCCTTATACCAGAAAAGCAAACCATCCTGACAGCCTACTTCTCTTAACTAGCCACCAGACCCCAATTATCTGCAAGGAAAATCCTCCAAGCTCTGGGGTTCATGGCATCTTGCATTCTACTCCTTCCATATGCCAGACTGCAATGGTACCTAAAAAGCCTTTGGTGTCTACACTTTCAAGACCTGGAGACTCTTGTTCCTATAATACCTTGCCCCAGAAAAGACTTTCTTTGGTGGGCAACAGCATGCTCCCTAAACAAAGGACTACCTTTCTCACCACAGATGCATCAGATTATGCCTGGGGTGCACACCTGGATGGCAGGTGCACACAGGGCCAATGGAGCCAACAGCAGATCCATCTGCACATCAACCAAAAAGAGATGATGGCTATCCAGCACGCCTTGATAGCTTTCAAGCCCCTTCTTTCCCCAGGGGCTCTCCTGATCAGAACAGACAACACAGCTATGATGGGGTATATCAACAAGCAGGGAGGGACTCAGTCCTACCCTCTATGCAGGCTGGCCATGACCCTTTGGCACACAGCCTCTGCCATGCAACTCCACCTGTTAGCACAATTCCTACCGGGTTCTCTCAACTCTTTGGTGGACCACTTAAGCAGAAATCTTCTGGACCCACACGAGTGGCAGCTCAACAGAAGAACCTTCGCCCTAATAACTTAGAAATGGGACACCCTGAAGGTAGACCTCCACTACCTCTCATCCCCAGGGTACTGCTCAAAATAAAGGTGGAAAAACCAAGGGCAATTCTTCTAGCTCCAGACTGACCTTGCCAGTACTGGTACCCCTTGCTGCGTTGCCTGTCCCCTCTGCCACCTTGGCATCTCCCTCAGATTCCAAACCTCCTGACCCAGAAGGAAGGGGAATTCAATTCATGCATCCCCAATTGCAGACACTCAATTTGGCAGCTTGGTGTATTCACTAACCCCCGCTCAATCTGCCAACTTCAGCAAACAGGTTCTACATGTTCTACGTGAGACCAGACGCCCTAGCACTAGGAAGTCTTACGCTGACAAATGGAAAAGGTTCTGAACCTGGATTCATGCTAAAGGAGCCAATACGGCACAGCCCTCCCTCCCTCCCTCGCATCCTGGATTACTTAGCTGACCCGCTACACAGTGGACTCTCCTTTTCCTCAATTAAAATTCATGCCTCTGCTATCTCTGCTCATTTTCCCACTGAGCAGCCCCTTTTCTCACACCCTCTGATCACACAGTTCCTAAGAGGGGCTAGAAACGTGAGGCCATCCTGAAGAGCACCAACCCCACCTTGGAATCTTAACTTTGTGTTGGAAAAGCTCACCCACCCCCCCACCCCCCTTCGAACCTGCCTCTTCAGTAGAGCTAAAATTTCTCTCCTGGAAGACGGCCTCCCTTTTGGCCATCACTTCAGCCAGAAGGGTCTCCAAGCTGGAAGCACTCATGGCTGTGGAACCCTTCATCATCTTCCATGCTGACAGGGTATCCCTCAGGACTAACCCATCCTTCATGCCCAAGGTGGTGTCCAATGTGACTCTCAACCAGTCCATTCATTTTCCCACCTTTTTCCCTAACCCACAGAACAAGGGGGGAAGGATACTGCACTCTCTAGATGTGCACAGATAGCTCAAATTCTATCTAGACAGGACCAAATCTTTTAGAAAGTCAGATCAATTGCTGGTTAGCTTTGCTGCAGGGCAGAGGGAAAAGCCATATCCAAACAAACCATCTCCAAATGGATAGCACACTGTGTCCACTTCTGCTACAAACAACATGGAAAGCCTCCCCCCAAGGGGGTCAGGATTCACTCCACCAGAGCAGCCTCCACCTCTGCAGCTTTCCTCAGACAAGTCCCCACCAGGGACATCTGGAGGCTGCCACCTGGACATCTGTTCACACTTTCAAACATTACTACCTGCGTATCTTCTCCAAATCCAGGACAGGGTTTGCCTCTGCAGTCTTGCAGGGCATCTTAGCCAGACTCTAGTTTCTTTGACTGCCTCCACCCTTTTTCCTCTGCTTTGGGAATCAGCCCAAATGTGATGACTGCAACAGTGAAACACGAAGAACATAGTACAGTTGTGTACACTTAACATAAATGTAGATGTTCAAGTGTATTCACTGTTGCAGTCTTGTTTCCCTCCCTGCATCCCCCTTTTCTTTCTTCTCTTTCCTTACAAGGGACATATTGGTATTTACTTTCTAATCGTGGGGTTCTTCCACCAGAACCTGGCTCCCACTTGGGGGCCCCTGACAGGTTAGGGCAACAAAAACAGATGTAATGGCCATCGGCTGCCTTACTTTATACTATGGACGACCTGATGTCAGTCCTGAAGCAACAGCAACCGACGCAGAAATACTAAGCCTCTGGTATTCGGGCCAGCTGAGGGCTACCCTGGCAGGGATAACCCAAGTGTGATGACTGCAACAGTGAATACACTCTAACATCTACATTTGTGGTAAGTGTACACAACTGTACTTTTCCCTTTACCTCCCTCTTTCCCATCATACCTAAAACATTTGCTATCCCCCTGTGGAGAAATTTCCTGAAGCCTGCTTTAGGTATAAAAATACCTGTGCAGATGTCTTCCACTGGTTCCTTCATAAGTTACCTTTCCTTTCTGTTTGCTGAGTCTTTACTAAACTCTTTTGATTATTGTCATGCTGTACTAATTGTCCCTTTTGTAATGGCAGCTTCTTTTCTGGGCGCAACTAAAAATCTCTACCAGAGTTGGTCTTTCACTTGGCACTCATCTATCCCTTTCTCATTGCCTATACTGTATCAGTCCCCAGTAGGGAAGGCAGTCTCTAACTTTAGTCCAAACTTCGGTTAGGTCTCATCACATTCTGTTACATTTCCCTCTCTAATTATTTGCTTCCAGTACCTTGGGTCCTTTGGTAAATTTCTCCAGTATATTCCAGCCCCCTTTTGCCTATTTTCTGTATCCATACTTGCAGTCACCCTTTTTGGCAAAATATCATTTCTCCAGACCCTTGTCGATTCAGTTATTAGAACACTTTCTGCTACTTATGAATATAATGTAGTATATGGTTGGATGTAGATCCATAAAAAATGACAAAAACCCTATTCTGTCCTTATTTCTCTATAACTTCCCATCCTCTATTTCATCATCATCCCTTTACTCTTTTGAGTTGCAATTTTCTGCTTGTGTTAATGTACATAAGCTTTAACTGTGTATTCCTTCAGATCATGTAATCCTCTGCCTTACTCTATGGGGAATATCAACTTAATTCTTGCCCTTTTCCTTTTCAAAATAAATTCCTTCAGCTCTTCATTTTGTCCATAACTGCTCCTCTGGCTGATGAAACATACCCCCCCCCCCCCCCCCCCCGTATTTTACATCACAAAAGTAAGCTGACATCTCAGTCTTGGGACTGCTACAGGCTTGATAACACAGCATTCAGAGTACATTTTTGCATTAAATGCAGTTGCAAATGTGCATCTATTGTCTTACCACTTACATCAGTTTTGTGGGGTTTTTTTGTTCTTTATCTGAAGTTAAAGCTATTATTAATTTAAGGCATTTTTGTAGTCTGCATTGCTTTTTAGTTTGTTTGCTAGGTTTAGGTGTTTTTTTAGTTTGGTTCTCTCCCACCCTCTCTCTTCCTGTTTTGGTTTTATACTTTGAGGCGTTTGAGCTGCCTGGCCGTAGAAGCTCCTTACAGTCTTAACTCTTCATCTTACTGGTTACTGCCACAGGAAACGGGGACGACTCTTCCCTTAGACTGTTGGAATACTTTGAAATTGCCTTAAAATGTGTGTTCCTCATTGGTGACTTGTTTGCCTTTGAATTCCCTTGCAGTTACTTGTAACTAGTGGTTATGACTGCTTTTCTGGTACCTTTTCACTTGGAGCTAACTAAAGTGTGTGTTTACATTAAGAAGACTGGTAATACTATTCTAGTGCCAGTAGTAAAGTAGCCTGGTCAGTCAGAATTGGAAAATGCACAGAGAAGCTTAGTTAGAATTGCTTGTAGTTAGTTATTGGTTTATTTTCCGATGCCTTTTCACTTTTATCTACCTAAAGTGTCGTATATTAAGAAGGCTGTAGTGGGAATAGAAAGGTAGCCTGGTCTGTCTGAGCTGGGAAGCGCACAAGGGAGCTTAAAGTGATGATTTGCTGTAGCTAGTTGGTTCCTTTTCACTTTTGGCTAAACAAAGTATGTTTACATTGAGAACTGGGACTAGTGGCAGTAGTAAATTTAACCTGGTCAGTCTGAGTTTGGAAACTCACAGCAAGGCTTACAGTGAGATTTTCATCAGCCAGAGGACTTTGTAGGGACTTAGTTGGGTGTTGATCTGTACACGAGAGCTAATTTTGCTGTGCTTTTACATTAAGAAGTTCCAGAATCATCCATCTTTGTGGTAGAAGGTATTTACCTGGTCTCTTGAGTTGGGAGTCCCTCCCAAGGAGCTTAGTGTAGTCATTTATTGGTTAGAGGGCACAGGGGTTAGTTTTCAGCTGTCTGCTGTAAATTAGGTGCTTTTTCTTTGATTTGTTCAACGCTTAGTGGTGGTTAGCAGTACCCTGTATAGTAGCAAGCCTATAAAGCTAGTACTTAAGACTTTAACCTGTAGTATAGAAATGCTTTGCGTTGACCTAAGCTTAGAGCGGGTCTATATCAGCATTTCAAAAATTTAATAGTTCGAATCACAAAGTATCAAATTGAAATGGTCGAACTATTACATTTTCGAATGCTGATACAAAAAAACAAAAAAATAAATAAAGGGTGTAGGCAGGGGGGCAAGCCCCCCTGCGCCCACCACACCCCCCGCTAATTAAATATACCAACTCCAAGACCGCACTACATTGTAGTAAACGGAAATCTCCCCTTACGGAGATTTCCGTTTACCCATTTGATGTTCTGCACTTTCGTCATTCTCACGTCGACAATATTGCATTCGATATTGTCAACGTTCGAGATGCTGATAGGAACCCGCTTAGAGCAGCTTGATAGAGCATTAAACAACACAAAGATCATAGCACTATTTAAATGTAGCCTTCACCCCAGACACCACTCAGGTGATCCCTATAAAACCAAGACCTAGACCATAATAGCACAACCCTAATACAGGTCCTGACAACATAGATTTGCAATTTCCTAATGTCTTTGTGGCCACTTTGGTATATATGGGCATCCTGAGGTAACGTAGCAATTCTCATATACTCAGGCAACCTTTTAATCCTTAAAGAAACTAACCCAGTATGTAAGAGATGTACATACATAACTTCCTTGGAGGCAAAAACTTCTCTTTCAAACAAGGTTGTCAGAAACGCCCTCATAACATGCTTCACATAATACCTCTCACTACACACACAGACCTTATGGTGAGGCATTTAATAAAAGCCTATCCAAACCTCAATGACCTCCTAAGCAGTCAAACTACAACACCCACCCTCAGCAATCACTAAAGCAGACACCAAAAGCAAAACCTAATGCCACGTATAAGCCTACACCCAATGATCCCCCAAGAACAAAGCCCATAATGCAAGCAAACACTTTACCTAGTGCTCTTGTCGTAGGGGATTTTATTGTACGACACACACATACTCGTCTTACCAGGCTGGACAAGGAGAAGATAATGGTTGGTTTCCTATCTGGAGCTAGGATCCACAATGTCACGCACTCACGTCACTTCACCACAGGTAGCAATAAGAGTATCATAGTCCATGTGGGTGTAAATGACCTGTGGCATACTTAACTGGTTTATATGAAAAGAGGCAGTGTTATGTTGTCCTATCATGCCTTCATTCTTACTTGGATGGGTTTGGAGCTGATCTTTGTCTCCAACTTGGCCGAATACATAGCTGGAAGTCCCAAACTTGGCTCATGGCAGGTAGGTATCCCCTGATGCAGTGGTGCAACTCTCCAGATCTTGTTTGCCGCTTTTTGAGGTTGGATGTGCTCTTCTTGGCCATGGCTAAGTTTTGTCTTTTTTCACTTTATTACCTAAAATTTTCTAGTAATTTTGCATTTATAGCTTTTCCTAGTGTGTTTAAATAGTTAGATTAAGCGTGTAGCGAACTTGCCAAAAGACCATCACCTATATCTATGGCTCAGTTGGAGCCTCCAGAAAAATTGTCTAAAATTTCTAAGACACCTACCTCCTCGGCTCCACAGCCCTCGGAACCATTGGAGGTTATCATCATTGACAAGCCTGGTTCTTCGGCCCCAAGCTTGTCGGAGCTGCAAGATATACAGTGTCTCGGAGTCGGTTCACTGGCATTCCACCTGTCTCCCCTACTATGAGATCTCCCATTTTGGGGAGGTGTCATTCGCCTTCCCTATCCTCCAGGTCCACTAGAAGCCTATCTGGTGAGGACGTGGAGCGGGTAGTGCGCAGGCCCTTGAAGTCGCCGGCATTAGCCAAATTGATGTTGGCTCCAACCCATCAGGTCTCTGAGCCTTCTAAAGCCATTACATCCACAGTTGTTCCTCCTCTGAGCCAAGCTGGATCCTCTGAGCCGAATAGCCTGGTACCACTTAATGTAGAACTGTCAGTTCCAGGATCCCCTTCGGTGATCACAGAGCCGACATCTGCTCTGACTCTCTCGGCACAGTCTGGAATGTCTGGGAACTGGGGTTCTCAGGCTGGCCTCAAGAGGGACGCTCAAGCCTGAAATTCTTCGGTGCAGAGTCTACACCTTGGAGCATCGGCTCAGGTGAGCTCTGCTCCCATGTCGGCCTCAGAGCCAGGCTCCCTGGGTCCGAGGGTGTTCTGTCTCCTCAGAGCTGGGAACATCTTTGGAGCCAGTGGGGTCTGCTTTCGAGCTGATGAGTGTGCTGTCCCCCCCCTACAGCTCTACATAAGGATATCTGCATTCATCCCCCTAAGCCACCAGCTACTGTCTCAGCACCAGCCCATCCACAGTACAGCAGAGATCCAGAGCCTCAGGATCCCCCACTGGGTGAACCCCTCTCTTCCGAGGCCTCCCCAGAATACCCTTCTGAGGAGCCTCCTCGGAAGAGAACTTACAAGAGGAAGCATATAGACTCCCCTGATGAGTCTGTCACTTCAGACACTGAACTTGAGGAGTTTAAGGGTCCCCACGGTCATCATCTGACGATATCTCATTTGCAGATATCCTAGAGGTCCTAAAGCAGAGAGGCGGCTGGAAAACCATCACCCCTTCTGATGAGTCGGTGTAATGGACTTGGTCAGTCGAAAGACGTGGGAGTCACCTGACACTATGGAACCAGTCCCTCGGAGGCTAAACAAGTTCTTGTCAGCCCCTACCGGAAAGGATTTTCTTACAAAGGGTGTACCTGTAGATGCTATGGTGGTGGGAGCAGCCACCAAGAAGGAACTCTCGGAGACATCCTCATCTGTCCATCCTCCGAACAAAGATTCTCGAAAGATGCGACAGATATGGGAAGCGTGTCTTTTCGTCAGTGACTTTTACACACAGATTGCTGAACTACCTAACTCACTTTACAAGGCTACAAAGAGATGATCTGAAAGAGCTAGGAGATACTCTACAAGGTACATTAGCTGTGAGGGTGAATGATGAATGAGAAGGTCTCTTCCAGCTATCCTCCTTAAATTCTATAGTCAACTCCTCCATTAGGCTATCTTACACAGCGGATGGAGCAAGCAGGGCAGTGGGATCAGGAGTTTCCCTGAGGAGATGCTTCTGGATGCGCTTGTGCAGTTTTACTGAACATTTTAAGGCTACCTTTACTAACGGCCTTTTTGATGGTTCCACACTCTTTGAGCCCAAAGTAAAGGACACACTCACCAGATGTGAGCAGGAAGGGAAAACTCTCTCTGCTATTGGAGTACATTTTTCTGTGCCTTCAAGACTTTACCCTAAAGGTCAGAAGAGTGGGAAAATGTGGTTCAAAAGATCCCAGGAAGCTTTCCAAGATTCACGAGGCGAGTCCTTCCCCAGGGACAGAGGGGGAGGTAACAATGGTAGACATCCTTGAGGCAGAGGTGGTCCGCAAAACCAGTGCAAGTGTGATTCCTTTCACAGATGTTCCTGTCAGCATCCTGAAAGGAGGCCCGCCTGCTCTACTCTGGAGGCAGTCGAGGGACGTTTGTCTTTGTACCCAGAAGCCTGGCAGAGTATCACAAGAGACAAGTGGGTACTAAGAATAATATCCAGAGGATATTCTATTCCCTTTTGCCACCCTGTCCCACAAACCAAAACGATCCCGGATGTTCCACCCAATCTAAGGGAGCAAGCAACTATAGAAATTCAAATGTTGCTGGACAAAAGTCATCCAAGAAGTCCCTGGAGACCAAACAGGATTCAGAACTTACTAAAGATTCTTTTTGGTGCCAGAAAGAACAGGGGACTGGAGACCCATATTAGACCTAAGCAAATTGAATAAATCTGTCAGGAAGTCAAAGTTCCGATTGGTGAGACTGCAGTCAATACTTCCCTTTTTAGGGAAGATGATTGATGTGCTCGATAGACCTCCAAGTTGTGTACTACCACATAAAAATGGACAGAGCATTGAGGAGTCATTTACACTTCCGGCTGGGAGCCAGTCATTTTGAATTCCGAGCTCTGCGCTTTGGTCTCACTACGGCCCCCAGAGTGTTTACCAAATGTATGGCAGTAGTCACGGCTCACTTGAGGCATCTGGGGTTCCAAGTGTTTCTGTATCTTGACTACTGGCTCCTAACTGCCACCACCAAGCATCTACTCCAGCAAGCCAGGGATGTGACTTTGGAAATTTGTGCTCAGTTAGGCATAACAGTCAACTTACAAAAATCTGCCTTGTTGCCCTGTCAACATATTACCTTCATAGGCGCAGGTCTAGACACTGTTTCCTTGAAGGCATGTCTTCCAGTAGACAGAATTACAGCCCTCAGGCAGCAAGTACTTCTCCTTCTTACCTAGGACAAGGTAAAGGCAAAGGTAGTTCTGAAACTCCTAGGGACAATGGCATCCACCATAACATTAGTTCCTCTCGCCAGAATGCACTTGAATCCTTCAATGGATTTTGTTCTCCCAATGGTCATTTCAAGAGCTCCCTATGTCTCACCTCATCAGAATAAGAGTCATGCAAAAAGGGCTTGCGATGGTGGATCCAGTCCAGCTATGTAACCATCAGGAGAGCCTTTGTTCCACGACAACCAGTTTCTACAGTGACCACAGACGCCTCCCAGATTGGGGGGGGGCATTATTTGGGAAGAACGGTCCAAGGTATATGGCAGAAACACTAGGCCCACTTGCGCATAAGTGTCCTAGAGATGAGAGCAGTGCTTTTGGCATTGCAAGCACTCAACGACTCTCTTCCTCTAGGGACGATTGCTTTACAGTCAGACAATATGTCAATGGTTTGGTACACAAGCAAGGGAAACCAAGTCTTATCCTATTTGTTGCGAGGCCCTGAGAGTTTGACAATGGGCAATTTCTTCCCAGCACTTTCTAGTAGCGATGCACATCCCGTGCAAGTCCAATGTGATAGTAGACAAGCTGAGCAGAGCAATATTGATGCCTCATGAGTGGTCTCTGAACCAGAACATAGCGGAAAAAATCTTCCAGAAATGGGGTCAGCCTTGCTGCGATCTTTTCTCCACTCCCATGAATGCCAAGTGCAGCAGCTACTTTACCCTAATTCCCCCGCCGGGGGGAGAGACCGATAGACGCACTTGTAAACAATTGACCCTTGGGACTTCTTTATGCTTTTCTTCCATTTCCCCTCATACCCAAAGTCATCCAGAAAGCAAAATCCTTGGGAAACAGGATGATTCTCATTGCCCCATATTGGCTGCGTCAGATTTGGTTCCCCTTCCTTTGGCCTTCTCTTCAGGATAAGCCTTGGGCTCTGGACCCAGTTCCAGACCTGCTGACATGTATGTCGGGTACACTTCATCCTTCTCTCTACACCCTCAACTTGACAGCATTGCTGCTCCACTTCCCAATTTAGTCAGGCTTAAAAATTTCACTCAGTTAAGCACATACTGATGTCCTCTCATAAAGCTTCTACTAGAAGACTGTATTCTAGTAAATGGAAACGTTTTTCTCACTGGGCACAAAATAAAAACATTGACCCTTTTTCTGCACCTATTCAATCCATTCTGGAATTCCTGGCGGAACTCTTCCAACAAGGTTCGGCTGCAGCAACCATTAGAGTACAGCTGGCTGCAATTTCAGATTTCCACATTGGTGACCATTCTTCTAATTTAATGTCACACAGGTTGTGTAAAGCCTTTGTAAAAGGTGCCTCCTTATTGAGGCATCCCTTCTTTAAGGAACCCACTTCTTCCTTGGGATTTGAATTTTGTCCTATCTCAACTTACATTGCCCCCGTTTGAAACTTCATCTTGTGACCTCAAATTTTTTCCTGGAAGACCATTTTTCTTGTTGCTGTGACATCTGCCAGAAGGGTCTCAGAGTTGCAAGTGTTATCTATCAAACTGCCATGTATGATTTTTCACAAGGACAGGGTATCGTTACGAGCTAATCCATCCTTTGTACCTAAGGTTTGCTCTCAAGCCAATATCAATCAGTCCATTGAGCTTCTGGTGTTCTTTCCCAACCATAGCAACAAGGCAGAATATAAACTCCATCAGTTGGACGTGCATAGACAACTCGGATTCTGTTTGTATAGGACTAACGATTTCAGGAAATCTGACCAATTATTCATCTCCTTCTCCGAGGCAAAAAAAGGTATGCCAGTTTCTAAAGTTGCCCTTTCTAACTGGCTCTCAAATTATTTCACCTTTATCTATATCTCCAATAATAGAGAACTACCATTCAAAGTTAGGGGTCAGTGAACTAGAGCACTAGCTACGTCATCTGCTTTTCAGCATTTCATAGAATTCCTGTGGGCAACATTTGTGCTGCAGCTACGTGGGCCAATCTTCATACATTTATCACTCATTACAAAGTGGATTTGGCCTCCAGGGACAGGGCCTCTTTTGGTTCCACCGTGCTTAAAGGTGTACTCTCGTGAGCCACCCAGGGAAAAGGTGCTAGGGATGCTGTCCTGTCCAAGTAAGAATGAAGCTGAGATAGGACAACATAACATAAAGAAGTTATGTACTCACCATAACGTTCCATGTTTGTTGTCCATCTCGCCATTCATTCTTACGAACCCTCCCTCCTTCCCCCATCTAAGGACTCCTAGGGGATCTGGTGGTCATCTTTACTCCTTTCAGGAGTTCCTTGACTCAGTTTGTCTTCTGTTTTTGGGGTCTTACATCCGGTCCCAGTCGGTTGAGGTGTTCCTACCTCACCTCCCCCTGAAAGGCTTGTAAAAGCATATAGGGTCATTCCAGGAATAACAACAAGTACGGAAGACATTCCCCACCATGGAACTTGTTTTAATAAAGCCAATATCCACTTTACCTTCCCACCTGTAAGCCTAACAAAGTGGGTCCAAAACAGCACTGGTGAATGTCCCTGTAACTCCCGCTTGTAATCTGTTTATGCTGATAAGCATTAGGTTGGAAGGGTTAGACTTTGCTGCAGCATTCTTTCTTCCCCAATTAAGGTAAAAACAGCGTGCTTTCTACTGTTCAGCAGACGAGCATAGTGTGCTCTGCACCTCCAAACAAGCATTTCTCAATAAACTAAGTGAAACAAGTGTGCTACAAAAGAGAATTGGAAACTTGGCTCTCTGCATTGTAAATTGAGAAGCAGGCAGGGAAATGTGTAGTTTTTAACAGTAGGGCCTAGGAACAGAGTATTGGGCATAAAAAAAGAAACAAAAAAGAGTGCTTGTAACTCATACCTGCACATGCTGCCTCTAGGCATCTGCTTTACTGGTTTAACCCCGCTCCTCTCGCTCCGTGTCCCACCCTGCCCCCATATCCCACCCGCCAGGTAGCACTACGTTTTTAGTACCACTGGCAAGCCCCATTAATTAGCTAACCAACTACAAGTGCTTCTAGAACCCAGCAAACTCCTAACAAAATAATACACCCTCTATCCACCCCACTATCCATGTTAACCCAACCATAGCTATTCTATTCTTTCTAATCTTTTATTCACCACATACACTCAATACAGACCCTACCCTAGTAATTTACTATGACTACAGCTAAAACACTACTGCTGCTACCCTTAGTACCCCTGCTATATTCATTCCTTATCACCTAAGCTCCTATGAATATGTACAGCATCTTGAAATCCAATACCCAAACTCTCAGACACCAACCCAGAATTTATTAAGTTTATCCACCACATAGCCACCCCCTCTCCTAATTCCTCACCCCCCCCCAATTACCATCACCCGACTAAATATCGCTACATTAGCTTAAAAAACAAAAGCTATGAAAAAAATCATAAATTTTTAAGACTCATAAGCAACTTAAAAATTAATCTTATGAAGGATGGAGATATCCACCCCAACCCTGGCCCATCCACAACAGTAGACCCAAGCACACCATCTAACAACCCAATGCGTACTACCCAGACTGATAGACTTCCAAACTAATTTCTGGTCTATCTTCTCAACATCAGAAGCCTAAACAATAAGATCCATAGCCTTCATAGATTCTTAGCTGTTCACTCCCGATATCCTCTGCCTCACAGAAACCCGGCTAAAACCAGTAACCAAAGATAACGAAATAATCCCCCCCCCACAGTACAACATCCTTAGACTGGACCGGATCTCCAGGAAGGGTGGCGGGGTAGCTGTACTATACAGGTCTACCTTAACAATAACAATTGACACTCAACAGCCACCCCAGTTTGGCAATGCAGAAATTCTCATCACCAAATTAATAATAAACAAAAATAAATGCAGATATATTGTCTGCATTTATATTCCACCCGGCAAGAATGATAATACTCTAGAAAATATCTTACATTGGCTAGCTTCTAACTATCCCCAGGAAACCATTGTCTTGGGGGACTTTAACATTGATTGAAACACCTGTTCCTCTGAAACTCCCTCCACCCATTTAAACCTCCATGAATTTACTCAGATTATTGTCACCCCCACCAGATTTAGCAAAAATCAAGTCAAAGATAGTATCCTTGATTGGATACTTAACAGCCACCCCCAAAAGTACAAGTCAGGTACATTACCCGATGATCTAAGTGATCACTGCCTTACCTATATTATTAGGCTCAAAGCCGACATTCCCAACCAGCCCACCTACAAAACTATAAGAAACGTCAGGAACTTTAACCTTGACAACTTCCAAAAAGAACTCAAAGCATGTAATTGAATGTCTTCAAACGACTCTCATTACAAGAAGCAGTTGAATACTTCAGTACCAGATTTCTGGCTATCCTTAACCACCATGCTCCTACCCATACCATCCGTGTAAAAGCTGCAGTTGCACCGTGGCGATCTAAAGAAAAAAAACAAAATTAAACTAAGAAACAACACCTGGGCCAGGTGGCATGTTACCAAAGCCCCTATGGACCAAGTAAGATACTGGCAGCTAAGGAACCAGACCAAAAAATCTGTCATTCTAGACAAAAAAAATCACTACACCCTCCTACAACAAAAATATCAGCTAAAACCTCAAAAGGTCTGGGCTAGTATTAACAATCTTCTCCACCCAGGCCGTTCCGCTGCTCCTACCCCATCAGCTGCCCTTGATAAATCCCCTGTAGAAATTGCAAACAGCTTCAACTCCTTTACTGAAACCATCCAGTCTCTAGCTACCCATCTCACGCCATCTGACACGAACACCAGCTCTGGCACATCTAGCCCTGATCCACCCAGCACCCAACCCACCTTTACCTTTCAAACCATACCTACCAACCTGATCCGGACCTTACTCAAAAAGCTAAAACCTACTACACTAGCTGCCGACCACCTCCCCGCTGAATATTTTCAAAAAGCACCTGATGCCATAGCACTTCCTATTTCTATTCTGATCACAACAGATCCATCTCAGCAATATGGAGAATATCACACATTATACCTCTCCATAAAGGCGGAAGTTCCACAGAATTATCTAACTTTAGACCTATAGCCATTCTGCGTAACTCCAGCAGAGCTAGTAAGAGAGATGGCTGGAAAGGTGCTTGGTGTGTCATCTGGAAAGAGGAAGGAGGGGAAGGAGGACAAGGAGACCTGGTGGTGGAATGAAGAAGTACAGGAGAATATACAGAGAAAGAGGCTGACAAGTGGGATTGTCAGAGAGATGAAGAAAGTAGACAAGAGTATAAGGAGATGAGGTGCATGGCAAAGAAAGAGGTGGCAAAGGATAAGGCGTACGAAGAGTTGTATAAAAGGTTGGACACTAAGGAGGGAGAAAAGGACCTGTACCGATTGGCTAGACAGAGGGACCGAGCTAGTAAAGATGTGCAGCAATTAGGGTGATAAAGGATAATGAGGGAAACGTACTCACAAGTGAGGAGAGTGTGTTGAGCAGATGGAAAGAGTACTTTGAGGGGCAGATGAATGAAGAGAATGAGAGGGAGAGAAGGTTGGATGATGTGCTGATAGTGAATCATGAAGTGCAGTGGATTAGCAAGGAGGAAGTAAGGATAGCTATGAAGATGGAGAACGGAAAGGCTGTTGGTCCAGATGACATACCTGTGGAAGCATGGAGGTGTTTAGGTGAAATGGCAGTGGAGTTTTTAACTAGATTGTTTAATGAAATCTTGGAAAGTGAGAGGATGCCTGAGGAATGGAGAAAATGTGTTTTGGTACAGATTTTTAAGAATAAAGGTGATGTGCAGAGCTGTCTTAACTACAGGGGGATTAAATTGATAGTCTCAGCATGAAGTTATGGGAAAGAGTAGTGGAAGCTAGGTTAAGAAGAGAGATGATGATTAGTGATCAGCCGTATGGTTTCATGCCAGGAAAGAGCACTAAAGATGCGATGTTTGCTGTGAGTGTGTTGATGGAGAAGTACAGAGAATGTCAGAAGGAGTTGCATTGTGTCTGTGTGGATTTAGAGAAAGCATATGACAGGGTGCCTAGAGAGGAGTTGTGGTATTGTATGAGGAAGTCGGGAGTGTCAGAGAAGTATGTAAGAGTATGGTACAGGATATGTACGAGGGTAGTGTGACAGCGGTGAGGTCTGCGGTGGGAGTGAAAGATACGTTTAAGGTGGAGGTGGGATTACATCAAGGTTCAGCTCTGAGCCCTTTCTTATTTGTAATGGTGATGGACAGGTTGACAGACGAGATCAGACAGGAGTCCCCGTGGACTATGATGTTTGCAGATGACATTGTGATCTGTAGTGAGAGTAGGGAACTTCTTCAGATAATTATACAACATAGGCCATACACTATATAGGAAGTGAAAAGTCAGCTGGTTCCTGAATCAGCAGGAATCAGCTGCTCTTAAAGTGGCAACCACCTTCATTCATTACCTAAAGTATATAGCTTAAACAGTTCTCATCTAACACATTGTTTTAAATCAATATTTTAAAATAATAGATATAGTGTAAAAAATCTAAAACCAATAATTATCTATTATTATATATAGTGTATGTCCTATGTTGAATAATTATCTGAAGAAGTTGGGCTATGTGGCCTGACGAAAAGCGTTTTATGTGATTTTTTTGTTTTTTGTAATAAACAGTACGTTAACTCATTGTGCTTGCAGGATTTATTTGGGCAGTTGGATACACTGTGGTGCTTCTTCATTTGGTAGTACGAACTCTGCAGGCGATGCTATATTTGCCAACTCAACCGGTAAAATCTGGAATCTACTCCCTACTACCGTTACCAAGGAAACCTCACTACCCATATTTAAAAGAGAACTCAAAAAATTTCTCGCATCTCAATGGCTGTGCTCTTGTTCTAAACCTGACTAACAACTTCACTAATACACGTTTTGCTACCCAACCTGCTGTTTAGCCAAGTATCTGTGCCTCATAGCATTTGAATGTCGAAGCATTGTGAATTATGAGATTTGAGTGTATTCTGTTTACATTTTCTGATACGTCTTTGCCAATCAGATGTACGTCTGCACATTGCGTATATTGATATCTGCCTGTATTCTTTGTCTATATTTTTCTAAACATGTCTGCCTGAGTTTCACTCAGTGATATATGTACTGTCTCTTTTTTTGGCATGTGGAGCTTTTCTCCCCGGGCCTCCACTGAAAATGGACATATACCCAGACGGATTATCCCAGTCAACAAATGTAAGATAAAATAATAAATAAATAAAATGTACTTATGTTATTCATTAGTAAGTTAGCAGCAAACAAGATCTGGAGAGTTGCACCACTGCATCATGGGATACCTACCTGCCACGAGCCAAGTTTGAGACTTCTAGCTGTGTATTCGGCCAAGATGGAGCCGAGGATCGGCTCTGAAGCCAACCAAGTAAGAACGAATGGCGAAATGGGCAACAAACATGGAATGTTATGGTGAGTACATAACTCCTTTTTATGAATATTTCTGAATGAATCCTAGACAGACACGTGCTTTGCACTGAGCAGCATTCTACCTTCACAAAGGATGGTGCCATAGTACGAACAGAAAATTGTTATTAATTGGCTTAATTTCTGGTGTCACTTCTGGGGAATCCCGTATATATATCAGCATGGGAGGGCATAGTTAACAGAGCACTTTGATTTACCAAGGATGGTCTGCACCTCTCCCCCTGGACTTTCAGATATTGACTAAAACTTTATCCATCCCCTTAGAGCCTTTTTTAGGTAGTGTTAAAATGACAAAACTACCAATGTAATGAAAAAAATTTTCAAAGCATCCCAAGGGTGATACTACTGAATCCTTGGAGCCTGAACAGTAAGCTTCATGCCATCCAAATGCTCCTCACTCTGGAGAATATAGACACCTGTGCTGTTATTGAAACTTGGATTAAAGCAGCAGAAAGTACTATGGCAGTGGAAGGCTACATTACTGCCCAGACATGTAGACCAGCAGCACCACAGACAGGCTAAAGATGGAGGTGTCTTGATCTGCATTAGCAGCAAGTAAAACTATAGGTTGGTTAAACATGATGATACCCTGGAATTCATCCACATCCAAGTTTCCATAGACAAGGTTTTGTACCATGTCCAGGCTAGCCATAGGTTGCCCTCTATGACCCGCAAAGCTCAACTCTTATGTAGACCTACTAGAGGAGCTCACCATCCAGTCAAATACCCTATTCAGAGGAGACTTTAACTACTCCTGTATAGACTGGGAAATGTACATTGCCTCTAACTCACAGACACAACATTTCATGGATTTTTTGAACACAAACACCCTGGATCAGGTGATGCACTCTCCAGCCAGAGGATCAAACATATTTGTATCTAATACTTAGCAACATGGGGGAGCATTGCTAGTACCCCTCCCCCCAGACGTGTCCTCATTGGTGAAGGCAGACCATAAGGCTGTCACCCTCTAAATAAAAATCAACCCAAAAAACCTAGATAAACCTTTAACATTTAGGAACTTTACTAAGGCAAACTACATCCTATTAAGCAACAGTTTGCCAAAATTCACGGCTTCCTCCAACCCAGAGAACAGAACTATCTATGCAGAATTATTTACAGAAACCCTGTACAAAGATGTAAATGGCTGCATTGAGGCTGCCATACTTGCTAGGAGTAAGCCTAGCTCTACACCAAAAATAAACCACACTGGTGGAATCCTTACTTCAACAGGCCATGTAACAAAAGCAAAAAAGGTATGTCCAAAATCAGAAAGAACAACTGTCCTAGAGACGAGTTCTCTGATTCAACTAAACAAGAAACTAAGAGGTCTAATGAAGTCCAGCAAGGCCAAGTATGAAGTCAGGATAGCTCCCCTGGCTTAAGGACAGTCACAGGATTATCTTCAGCTATGTCAGAAGCCTTAAAACTAATACTCAGCAGGGTGCAGACAGACTGGTTGTAAATGGCACAACTTTAACTGACCAAGGTGACATAGCCAGTCTACTGGCTAATGAATTTAGCTCAAACTTAACTTCCCCCCTCCCCACTACCCCCTGTGAAATCCCTTCTTGCATTTCCTCTCTCAACTTTCAGCGGGGATCAGGTCATGGAGGCCCTTGCTAAGGCCAAAAACACTGCTTCAATGGGCCCTGGCAATGTCCCTGGTTGTTTTTTTAAATAGCCTAATATGTGACCAAACCAGACCATTTGAGGCGGTTTTCAGCTACAGCCTCCAAACAGGTTATGTGCCAGGTGAATAGAGGGCTGCAACAGTCATCCACTTGCATAAGAGTGGGCCATCAACTGACCCCAGGGACTAGAGACCCATCAGTCTGACAAGTCTAAAAACTGTGGAACAAATTATCATGGAAATGATCATTAAGGACACTGGCAACCTACAGACACTGGACCCATCCCAGTTTGGCTTTAATGGGAAGGTCTTGCCTACTTAGCCATTGTGACCCTCTCAAAGAAGTCTACCATGGTATAGATGAGGGGTAATGGTGCATGCATACTGCCTACCTTGGCCTGGATAAGACATTCGATACAGTACCCCACTCGGGTATTGTTGACAAACTCTCAGAACTAGTAATAAATCCATGTTTAACTTACTGGATTTCCAGTTGGCTCACAGATTACGACCAAGAAGTCAAGATTAGTGGGACTACTTTCATTGAGAAACTGCTCACCAGTGGAGTACCCCAGGACTCTGTGTTGGGCCCACTTGTGTTTTGGCATCTACTTATTGGAAGTCAAGGCTAATGTCAAAGGCTCCTGGCACACAATTGTAAATTTGGAGCTATCATGGATTTCCCCCAAGAAACTAACTTTCTACAAGAGAGTGTAACACAAACAAATGACTAGTGTGTAATCTACAGATTAAACTTCATGTAAAGAAATGCATTATAGTGCCCTTGGGAAAGCATCCTCCCAAGTTAATTACTTCATTGATGAAACATCCCCAAGAGTTGGCATGATAGTTAGGGATTTGGGAACATATGTAGACTATAATCTGTCAATCGACCAACACATAGAATGATTTTCTTGCTATGTTGCCCAACTCATAAACAGGGGTATAGTATCCATGTCTAAGGAAGCCATAGTACCAATCTACTTGGCCTTTACCAGATCCATTAGTGAGTACAGTTCCCCTTTTGGTATGTACCTATTCAGGCACTTGCTACAGTTAGCATGTCCTCAAAGATTCCTCACCAGGAAAATCCAGGGTATGAATACCCTGTGATACACAGATTGCCTTAATGGTCCTATCTTTGTACTCTGTCTTCTTTAGGTTACTGATGGATAATCTCTACCTAGCATATAAGGCGTCCTCAGATCCAGCTCTGATGGACCTTTTGCACACACTAGATCAAAGTGCCTGAACTTTATGACATAAATGGCAACCATCTGGAGGGACCGATATTTGTCTCAAATGATCCCTGCACTATGGAATAAGTGCCCCATTTAAGTGAGGCATTCATCCCTGACCCTATTCAAAAGAAATTATCCTCATTGGATAGGAAATTGTAAATTTACCCCTGGTCTGGCCCCCATGTCTCGGCGGAAAAGAGGTTGACAGTAGGTAAATTAATACCCAAGTAATGTAGCCCCCCCATAACCCTTAGCTACCTCTTCACTAATATACCCCACCATATAGGTGTCCAAAGAACTCTGAAATAAAACTGAGCTGGGTTGCACAGCTAGGCTTGTAAAGACCCTTGTGGTCATTAGCCTAATATGAGCTTGTATGGATATATCTAGATAATATATCTATCTTTATAGATATTCTCTCCCAGCTCCCAAATGTCCACTGGAATGCCATCTGTTCTTAGAGACTTCCCTGTTGATTGATTATTCATCACAGTTTTTATCTAATTTCTTCTATCTTGGCTATTAAATGTAGAGTCCCATCATCCTTTAATCTTGGCATAATTAAGCCTTCCATAAATATTCCCATTTGTGCTGTTTCTTGGTTTCCACATTCCTCTGCTTTATACAGATTTTCAAGATATTTTCAAAGCATCTGTAATGCGTCTGTAGAATCTCTGGCTATTTCTCTTGTCCTTGCCCCCTAAATCTGTTGACTACCTTTTCTACTTTCTGGTGTCAAAGTTGTGCAAAATGTTTTGGTGTTCTGGAGCTATCAAAAAAAGTTGATCTGATGTCAATCTTCATTCTTCCTTGACCTATGGGTACTCTGTTCTGATCATCAGAACCGGCTCAGATGTTACAGCTCACGCTAGCCAAAAACTCTTGAGCCAGCCAAGACTCTACCCACAACACCCCTATCCATATTATCTCAGATCTCGCTTGCTGCTCATGTCACAAGACGCGTCAGCTATTCCTCTCGCAGCTAAGGGAAATTTCTTTATTTTTGCAAGTTTTTCTCATAGCTTTTCTACACACTCTCTCTCTCTCTCTCTGTGTGTGTGTGTGTGTGTGTGTGTGTGTGTGTGTGTGTATATATATATATATATATATATATATATATTTTTTTTTTTTCTATTATATTTAATCTATACCTACATTTTCTGATTGAGTGCTTTTTCCACATACTTTACTGTATTTTCTACCATCGTTGGTAGCCCCCCTCCTTTTCCTTCTCTACTCCATCAGGTAGATGTCTCTTAGTTGGTTGTTCTTCTTTCGGCTTTTCCCGGTTAGGGGTCGCCACAGCAGAACTCCGGTCTGCTAATGATTGGCAGTAGATTTTTATAGTGCCAGCTCGATGCCCAACTTTCAATGAAGGCACGTCCATTTAAGCATGTCTTTCGAATGCCACTCTACTCTGGGGAGGACATACAAACTCCACACAGAAGGCGCTCCAGCCAAGAATGGAACGGGAGAACCTCTTGCTGTTCTTACCATAGTTGGTATTTTCTTCTATTTACCAATCCTTGGTATTTCTTTCTACCATAATTGGTAGTTTTTTTTTTCCTTCTGTCCTTTTTAGCATGAGTGTTTGTGTGATAGTGTTCCTGCCAGTTGACTCCTGTCCTTCTGTTCATCAGCATGGCTGATAAACCAAAAGGCACTACAGGGTTTAAACAGTGCCAGGATTGTGGAAGGAAATTGCCAAATTTGGATGGGCACTTTCCTGTGTTTGTCTGGCTGCAGCTCATTTGGACTAAGAATGTTCTGTCTGCCAGGGTTGTAGTAACAGGGCCTTGGTTGAGCATAAAAGTTAATATTGAAAGGTTTACTTAAGTCTTCTTTCAAAGCAGCTTTGTCCAAGACTGCTCCATCTAAATCTGACCATAGTATGAAGAAAAGTCGCTCGATGCTGACTTCTGCTTTAACACCGGTGGTGAAAAAGCATAATCCTTCTGTCCCCTCAACATTCATGGAACCAAAGGCTAAGGTTCCCAGACTGTCGTAACAGACAACCTCCTTGGCACCGGCTACTACTACTGCACCACAAGTCTCTGCACTAGTCTCGTCGACACTGACTTTATTAGTTTCCCGGTTGGTGCCAACCTCACCTTCTGCACTGCAGCAGGTATTACCCCACCCCCTTGGTGCCGAAACAGAAATGATGTACTTACCCAGGACAAGATATTCTCTTCCATTGATTCCTTCATGGGGCAGCTTCCCAGTCCTTTTTTGGAAAGGCCAGAAGCCGCCTCAGGATTATCTGTCCGTTCCTCCAGGAGTCTCACTGAAGTGGACGTCGTGAGGTTGGTGGAGCAGCTCCTGGTGGCCAGGGGCCTTTGTTTCATCCCAGTCCCTTCTCTCTTCTGGAGTTGGGATGTTTTCTCTGAAGGTTCTGAGAAATCTTCCTCCTCTTACCTCCTCTGAGGGCTTAGAGTTTCCTCCTCTGATCCCCACAGTTCCAGCTGCTCTGGTACTGACAACCAGTCTACCTTCGGTGCCAAAAAAAAACAAACAGGTGGTTATAAGACTATGGCCTATGATCACAGCTGATGATAAATTAAAGTACTCCGTTTCCAAATCCCGTTACCTTTTCTTTTGGATGGTTTTTGAATTTATAAGAATTGTTAAGTCATCCAGTTACCAATTACACACACAACAGATCTGTGGGGGCTTTTCCTTGTGGTAGGTGTAGTGTATGTTGTAGAATTAGAAATCTATCCGATACCACGGTCAGTGGTCGTAGGTTTATTTCCCATGGGAAGGTTCAATTGTCAATCTTGTGTTGTGTTATATATTTTGGGATGTGGATGCAATGAGGTGCAGTGGTATATAGGCCAGACCAAAAGAAAAGTTAAGGTCAGAATCTTAGAACACTTGGGAGATATCAGAAGGGCTAGTAATATTTTTAGTCCAGTGGCAGAGCATTTTACCAGGGTACATTCGGGAAATTACGAGTCTTTGTTTTTGAGTGTGTTGGCTCAACCAGCTGGCAATTGTGGTACTGGTGCAATTTTTGCCAGTAAGTTAGACCTGTTAGAAACCATCTTTATTTTTAATTATGGCACTTTGGTTCCCCATGGGTTAAACAAGGAGGTAATTCTGAATTTTTGAATTCTTGAGAGAGAATTTAATGCTTGTTATGTAAGTTTTAAATTAATGCTGCTTTTTATGAATATGTTTAATAGTTCCTTGAGTTTGTAATACGAGGAATGTGTTTATTGTGAATGAGCACTGGTTACTTTAAATGTTGGGATGGATATATACTTATTAAGGAATATTGGATAATGGTTTAATGTATTTAAGCTGATAAATTTTATAATTGAATATCCCTTGAAGCCGAGAAGCCAATGTACTAGGATTAAAGCTATGTGGTACTCTTCTTCGTGTCTTGGATTTTTTCTTGTTCATTTTTATTTTTGGTTTTTGTTTATTAGTCAGTTTATTGGTGGAACGTTTTGGCATTACCAGATTGTTATTGTGAAATGGTGCTATTCTGGAACTTTCTACTAATAGTCTGTTCATGGAACTATTGAAGGAGAGAGAATCCAGATTTTCTGAAGTGGACCCCTGGAGTACTCCTGGTCAAAATGATTAACTACTTAAGTTTGGACAGTTGGAGAAATTAATGGTGAAAGACATTAATTTATTTTATGATGTTAAACTCCTGGAGAAGTATCTTGCTTTAAAAATAACACCAAGAAGTCTCCGAGTAGACCAGAGGCTGAACAAGATCTGTTGGAGGAATGGTGAGAGGCATCTTTAATGTGTACTTTGGGCTTGCTCAGAATTTTGGTTAAAAGGAACTTGCGGTCATTGTGGCAAATTCAACAAGATATTAGTAGCCTAGAAAGCATGCTGAAACAACAAACCTCTGAATCTACTTTTATTTCTAAATTTGGTGAAGTTAAGCAGAGGTTGGCTAAAGTTGAAGCTGAAGCCATTGGTAGGAAAACGAAAAAACTTTCCAGGGATACGAATGATTTTGCCAGTGGTAATGTGTACTTAATTCGACGTAACCCTCGTAAGGGAAGGTTGCAATTTAGAGAGAATAACTTTTTTCATCTAGCCATGACTCTTCATATTCTTCAGGTGAAACATCATCTAAAAAGAGTGTCTCTTGAGACACTACCAAACGAAGAATCAGCTGCACAGAAGAACAAATCGGGTTCACAGGTGTCTCAGGGTTTTCAGCACAGCAATGGGGAACATAGGTAGCAAGCAGAAACTGAAAGGCAAACTTTAGTTCCTGAAGGTGTTCGATCGTTACCTCGAACAGTTGACCATGGATAAAGGTAGTGAGACCGATGGTTTAAAAATCATTAATTTAGCGAATTTATTACTCTGATGTTGTAATTGGTGTGTTAAGGGCCAAGTTTGTCCCCACAAAATGACCTTCATTAGCGAATGTTCTTATTGAAGCCAGTAAATTCTGCCGCAAGTTACATTTGAAAGTTTTATTTTCTAGAAATGATTTGTTAAGCAGGCAGATGAGTGATTCGGTGGCTTCTAGTAGTTCAGAGGACTCGTTGAATTTATCAGCATATGAAGACATATTATATGAATGTAATAGCATTGAGGAAAATAGCAGTGATGCTAGTACATTTGTTACAGGTTATGGACAGTAAAATATTCCGACTCTTCCGAATGTGGAGAATTCCTTTTGCCCCCCAAATTGTCTGCAACTGTTACCTTGTTTGAAAAATTATTAAATAATATTGAAAAGGAGTTTGGAATATTTAGATGTAAACAATTTAATTTAAGTAAGGAAGAATGGTATGAATTTTCTAAACTCCGTAGTTATATGGGAAATTGTTTTTAGGGAAGCAGACAACGGAGGTAACTGGGTGATCATGGATATAGAGTAGGATACCAGGATATGGTATTTGAACTTTTGAATGACAACAGAAGTTATGTGAAGCTACCCTCTTTCTCATTTTAAAAGTGAGCTATTAGAGTTATTTGAGAAAGGAGAAAGAATGGGATTTTATCCCTCACAGGCTGTTAAGAAATAACACAGTCAGTGCCCGAGATCCATATTTTTATGCTGTACCAAAGGTTCATAAGCATCTTAGCAAACCGCCAGGTAGGCCGATTGTTTCTGGCATTGGTTCCTACTTGGAAAATGTGGGAGTATTATTAGACTCTTTACTTAAGATATATTTAAGTTCCGTACCATCTCACATAAAAAATACACAGGAGGTTTGTGCTTTAATGCAGAATATTATATGGAAAAAAGATTACTTTTAGGCTACTATGGACATTTCCTCTTTATATACTAATATTGCCTCTAGCAAAGGCCTTGAAGCAATAGCAGTATTATTGGGTGAAGGGCCATGTAGTTCCTATATTTTGAAATTACTTGAATTTTGTTTAACACACACTGATTTTACTTTTAACAAAGAATGTTGTTTGCAGACAAGGGACACAGCTGTGGGGGGCTCCCTTTCCTCCCTCTTATGCTATTTTGTACATGGGGGAGTTTGAAAAGCTTTTTGTTTTATAATCATAAATATTTTAAAGAACTTGTGGTGTATAAACGATATACAAATGATTTGTTTTTCATTTGTAAGGGACCCTTGAGTCACTTTAAATGTTGGGATGTATATGTACTTACTAAGGATATTGGATAATTGTTTAATATATTTAAGCTGATGAATTTTGTAATTGAATATCCCTTGAAGGTGAGAAGCCGAGGTACCAGGATTAAAGCTGTGTGGTATTCCACTTTGTGTCTTGGATTTTTTGGTGCCAGGATCTACCCTGACTTCAGTTCCTTTTCAACCAGCGGACTCCCGGGGCAGTAGCTCCTCTGTCTTGTCTGAGGGTTTCATATCTGCCATGGCTTTTTATTCGGGGTAGCCTGCAACTCTGGGAACTTCAGCAGTTGTGGGCTCTTCCTCAGCTCCTGGTTCGAGGTTGTCTTTCTTGGTTCCAGGCTCCCATCCCTCTTTGGGAGGGCCTTTACTTCTGCAGGCTCTCAGCTGGATCCTTCTGTGTTGGAGTTATATTCCCAGACTCCTCCTTGATCAGAGCTGTCACCATCTTCCATGCCCGGGCAGCGAGCACCAAGATGCAAGCTACCTCTGTACAGGGCCCCTCTTCTTCTGAACCCTCCTCAGAGATCCCTGCTGAGGAGCCACTCTGGAAGAAGATGTGCAAGAGTAAGCACTTGGATTCCCCAGAAGAATCTCTCAGCAAAGACACGGGCTTTGATTATGGGGAGGGCTCCCCTCGGTTACCCCAGGAAGACGTCTTCTTCGAAGACATCCTAGAGATCCTCCGAGTGGTAACTGGCAGATCAAAGACCAGATCTCTGAGGAATCGGTGTACTAGCAAGCTTTTGGTGCTTGCCCATCTTGGGTGGCCCCTCCCGCTGACTATCTTATTAAATTGATCATGCAGCGGACATGGAAGGCTACTGATTCCATAGAACCAATTCCCCGGAGACCAGACAGAAGTTTGTAAGCCCCTGTAGACCACCAGCATTGGGCCAAAGGGTTAGCAGTAGATGCTATGGAGGTGGTGGTGGCCACCAAAAAACGAATTTGCCGATGAGAGTCCCACTGTTCATCCCCCTAATTGAGCATCTAGGATGATGGACAGGTTTGGAAAGAGGGTGTATCCTTAGTCAACCTTTACCCTAAGGTCTTTGAATTTTATGGCACATTTCACTAGGCTCTAGAGGGATATGATCAAGGAGTTGTTGGATATCCTCGCAGGAGCTGTGTTTGAAGAGGTACAGGATAAAGTTGCCCTTCAGCTAGCCATCCTGGAGTTCTTATTTCTAACTCGTCCATGATCCATGTGGCTCATTGCACATGCAGCCAAAGGGATGACCAGGGCAGCGGGTTCAGGCATTGCCATAAGGCGTCATTCCTGGATGCGCTTGAGAGTTTCCAGAGCCATTGAAGTCTTTGATGGATAGTCTTTGGTCGGTCCCAAAGTCGAAGAAACTCTAGCCAGGTGTGAGAAGGATGGAAGACCCTATCTGCAGTGGGCATACATTTTTCTGCTCCCCAACTGTCTTACTCTAGGAATGAGAGGAGTGGAAAGATGTGGTTCAAAACGTCCCAAGGGCCTTTTCAGGATGCACGTGGTGGTGGCTCCCCTTGGGGCAGAGGGGAGAGCTCTAATGGAAGATGCTGATCCTGAGGCATAGGTGGTCTGCAAAATCAGGGTTCCAGAGATTTTCTCTGGAAATCCTACTAGCGCTCCAGAAAGGAGGCCCAATTACTTACCTCTGGAAGCAGTCGGGGGAAGACTTTCACTGCCCTTGACAGCCTGATGACAACTTCCGATACCTGGGTGCAGAAGATTGTTACCAGGGGTTACCATATCCCTTTCTATCTTTTCCCAAAATCACATAGAAAACTCCCCAATGTGTCACCCAATCAGAGGGACCAAGCAGCCTTAGAGATTAAAAAGCTGCTAGAAAGAGTCGTCCAGGAAGTCCCACCAGACCAGGTAGGATCCGGGTTTTATTTAGTTATTTTTTATGCCAAAAAGGAGAGGGGACTTGAGACCAGTTCTGGATCTCAACCTTCTGAACAAGTTTATTCATCAAACAAAATTCCAGATGGCCATGGTGTTCAATATATACTTCTTTTTCTAGAGGAAAATGATTTAATGTGCTCTATAGACCTTCAAGACACGAATTACCACATATAAATGGACAAATGCTTCAGATGGGTTTCTCCACTTTCTGCTAGGAGCCAGTCATTTCCAGTTCAGAGTGCTGCCCTTTGGTCTCACCACAGACCTCAGGGTGTTCACCAAGTGCATGGTGCCAATAACAGCTCACTTGAGACTGCACGGATTCTGGGTGTTTCCTTATTTAGACGACTGGTTCATCACTGCACCCACCAAGCATCTACTGCTGCAAGCCTCAAAATTCATTCTGCACCTGTTCATTCAACTGGGTATTACAGTAAATCAAGGAAAATCCCAAATAAATCCCACTCAAGACCTAGAGTTCATAGTAGCCCATCTGAATATAATCTCTTGTGTAGCTTCCCTTCCTCGTCACAGACTGCAGAAGATAAAATCTCAAGTACAAGCCATTCTCTCCAGAGACAAAGTTCCTGCTCTTCAAGTCCTCTAAACTTTAGGGTCCTTGGCAGTGACCATTACTTTGGTAATTCTAGCAACATTTCACATGAGGCTACTTCAATGGCTTTTGGCTTTCCAGTGGTGCAGCCTAACTCTTCCTATAATGCACCCAAATCTAATCACCAGTCGCTGCAAGAAGGACTTATCCTGGTGGATGGAATTCAAGGAAATTCTTTTGGTCTTGCCCTTTGTTCCCCCTCAACCCAAGGCCACTGTGACCATGGACGCCTCCCAGATTGGGGGGGCATTATTTGGGAAGAGCAGTCCAAGGCACTTGGTGCCTGAGAGAGGCCAATCTGCATATCAGTGTCCTGGAATTGAGGGCAGTGCGTTTAGCGTTGCAAGCCTTTCAGTCTGTCCTCCCTCTAGGAACAATTGCAGTTCAATTAAACAACATGTCAGTGTTATCGTACCTCAATAAACAGTGGAACCAAGTTTTATCCATTGTGTCAGGAAGCACTCAGTGTGGCAATGGTTGATGATCTCCATCTGCTTTCTAATAGTAGTGCACATCCTAGAGAGCTCCAACATGGTAGCAGACAAACTGAGTAGATGTATTCTCCTGCTTCACGAGTGGTCTCTAAATCCCAGAGTGACCGAGCTTTTTCGTCACTGAGCCAGCCGTGCTGCAACCTCTCTGCATCACTCATGAACAACAAATGTGGCAACTGCTTTTCCCAAATTCCCCGTCAGAGGGAGTCCTGAGAGATGCTCTTCTTCTCGGTTGGCCCTCTGGTCTTTGTACGCTTCCCCCCTTTCCCTCTTATTCCCCTCTTTTTGAAGAAAGCCCACAGACTGAGAAGCAAAGTGATCCTCATTGCACCTTTCTGGCCCCAGCAAGACTGGTTCCCCTACCTATATGGCCTCATTTAATTCACTGTCCATGGATTCTGGACCCAATTCCAGACCTGCTGCCCTCATCCGCAGGGACTGCTGCACCCCAACCTTCAGAATCTGAAGCTTACAGCTTAGTTCCTGCAATTCCATTAGTCACCAGGCAGAATAACTTTCCTTCCCCATTTCAAAAAATTCTACTGGCTTCTCATAGACCATCCACCAGGAAACTCTACTTTCGCAAATGGAAGAGATTTTCGACTTGGGCCTGTGATAATGACCTCAACCCCTTCTCGGTACCAGTTGAGAAGGTTTTGGAATTCTTAGCTACCCTTTTTGTTTGATCAGGGTTCATTTAGCAGCCATTTCTAACTTCCGCAATGGCTTCAAAGACCATTCATTCATTTCCCACCACATATGCAAAGTGTTCCTTAAAGGGGTCTTGCGATTAAAACCTCTATTTAAAGATCATATAGCTCCATGGGATCTGACATTGGTCTTACAATCTTTGGTGCTTCCCCCTTTGAACCAGCAGTGACTTGCCACCTAAAATTTCTCTCATGGAAAACTTTTTTTTTCCTAATAGCATTTACTTCTGCCAGAAGAGTTTTTGAAATGTATGCATTATGTTCAAAAGCCTCCCATATCTGTTTTATTCAAAAGGATTAAGTTTCACTAAGAACCAACCCTTCCTTGTTTCCTAAGGTGGTCTCAGAATCCTGTATTAATCAAACTATTGATTTGTCCATTTTCTTCCCCGATTTTTTCAACAAAGGTGAATATTGCTTACATTTGCTGGACATTCACAGACAATTACGATTTTACCTCAGCAAGACTAAAGAATCTAGAAAATCAGGCCAGTTATTTGCATCATTTTATTTATTTATTTTATTTATTTTACATTTGTTAACCGGGAGAGTCCGACTGGATACATGTCCATTTTCAGCGGAGGCCCGGGGAGAAAAGCTCCAAGTACATAACAGACATATGAACATTGTTAATGCAAAAAAAGGAAGATAGTTGAGTTCTAAATGCAATATAAAGATACATCACATCTTGGGAAAAAAAAACAACAGCAGCATATAAAAAAAAAACATAGGTCAGTTACAAAGGCGAGGCGCCTTGTTAAAAAGCGGTTAAGGATAGTGAGGTAAGAGAAGGGTAAATGATAGTGGTTAATCAGGTTTGGAACAGGGACATTGCCAGACAGTATTGAGATGGGGTTTAAGCTTTTTTTGAATTGTAGGAGTGAGGGTTCTGAGGTGAGCATGGTCGGTAGGGAGTTCCACATTTTACCTACAAAGTTTGAGAATAGAGAATCCCCAGCAGAATTATTGGCTTTGGTAGTTTGAGCTAAGATCTTATTGGAGGAGCGTAAAGATTGCAGGTTAATATAGGGGTGAATGATGTTTTTCAGAGCTGGTGTTTTCTCTGGGTGATACAGTATCTGGTGAGCCGTTTTGAGTTGGTTGAAATGGAGTTGGCTGGAACACTCTAACCACTCTAGTTGCTTCAAGTTAGTGCAGTGGTGCATTCTAAAGGTGGAATTTGTGGCAAATCTAGCTATGTGATTGTAACAAGAAGCAAGTTTGTTAAGGGTTGTCTTGTTTAGGTTTGTAAAGAGGGGGGAGGCATAGAAAAGAGTTGATAGTAAGTGTGTGCTGGCAATTGTAATTTTAGCGTGAGGAGTGAGAAAGTGTTTTACTTTATAGAGAGAGCCAAGCTTTTTATTGACGGTTTTGATGGTAAGATTGAAATGGGTGTCAAATTTAAGGGAGTTATCAATGGTAACACCTAATAGCTTTGTGTGAGATTCTGGTGATATAGTGATTCCATTGGAGGATGTAATAGAGAAGGTGGGGGGAAGAGTCTTGTTAGTGGGTGAGAAAGTAAGTAGTTTTGTTTTGTTGGGGTTGAGAACTAGTTGTCGACTTGAGAACCATTTTTCTATTAGGTTGAAGGTGTCTTGGGTTGAAGCAGTGAGGTCTGCCAGGTTGGAGGCAGTGCTGATGATAGTCGAATCATCTGCATATTGAATGCATGTGGCATGGGGGTGATTGTGGGCAGGTCATTAACAAAGATGGTGAAGAGAAGAGGGCCAAGAATAGATCCTTGGGGAACTCCAAGTGTAACAGGTAGGCATGTAGATAATTTGTCCTGCCATAGAACAGCCTGTTGCTTATTGGACAGGTAGGATTGGAACCATTTCAGCGTGGAATTGCTGAGTGATAGTTTTTTTAATGTATGGAGGAGTTGAATGTGGTTCACCATATCAAAGGCCTTGGAGAGGTCTAAGAAAAGAGCAGATGATAGTTTATTATTGTTTCTGAAGTTATTGATGGTATTAGAATAGGATAGTAGGGCTGATGTGGTACTGTGATTTGGCCTGAAGCCATGTTGGGAGTTAGCTAGAATTTTATTTTTGGTGAGGTGTTCCATCAGTTGTTTGTGGACACACTTTTCCATAATTTTGGCCAGGGGTGAGAGTATAGCTATAGGTCTGTAGTTGGTTAGCTCTAGTGAGCTACCACCTTTATGGAGAGGAATAATGTGGGACATTTTCCATATGGAGGATGAAGGCTTCTGACAAGGTACGGTTTATGATTATGGAGACGGGATAGGAAATGGCCTCAGCTGCTTTTTGCAGAAACTCAGCTGGGAGAACGTCAGCTGCTAGCTTAGTGGGTTTTAGTTTTTAAGAAGAGATGTTATAAAGGATATGGGTACTGGATCGAAGGTAAATAGATGATCTGATGTAGTTGTAGTATTCTGCTGGCATGGGTAGTGGAGTGGGCTGGTTGTTTGTTTGAATTGTGTGGCCAGGGATTGTATAGTTTCTGTGAAGAAACTATTGAATGTGTTAGCAATGTTTACAGGGCACTGTTGTTTGCAAGTTGTTGGAGTGGGGTGGTTGCCTGGCCTGGGTGCAGGAGCTTGTTTAAGCCTGCCCAGAATTTTTGTGGATTATTAAGGTGTTTGTGTTGGAGGTGGAGAAAGAAGTTTTTTTTATCATTTAAGATCATTCTTTTAGTTTCATTTCTAAGTTGCCGGAAGGTTTGGTGGGAGTGTGGGTCTTTAGAGGTACGCCATGTGACCCACATCTTGTTTCTAGATAGGATTTTGGATTTTGTTTCCTTAGAGAGCCATGGTGCGGTTTTGGTTTTAGTTCTAATGGACCGTATTGGAGCATGGAAATCTAGAATCTTGAGGAAGGTGGTGTTGAAGTAGATAACTGCCTCTTCAAGAGGAAGAGACTTGAGTATTTTCCAGTCCAGCTGTGGGAATGTCTGTCTCAAAAGTTACTTTGTCTAAATGGTTTGTGTTATCTTCATTTACAATCACAGCAACCTCAAGTTACCTGCGCCTGTGAGAGCAGATTCACTTCATAATCTCGAAATACTGAAATCTCGAATTTCAGTTTTTCGAGACCACGAAATCGAATCCACACAACACTGAAACACCAAAACAGTGAAATTCAGAGCACCTAAAACACAACACACACCAGACCACACATGTACCACAACACCCACATCACAACATAAACAAAACAACATACATCCACAAACCTACAACACAAATAAGCAGGGGGGCAAGCCCCCCTGCACCCCTCCATGTGGGGGACTGTACCCCCTCACATGCACCGTACTTATATATACTAACTCCGAGATCGCACAAGCAGTAAACAAAAGCAAACACACGCGCACACCACATTCTGCAGTCCCTCACACACGCATATCAGCACACTCACATACACTCAAACTTCCACCCAAAACCCTTACAAAACACTCACTCACCTGACATAACACCTAAATCCACACATGGCACCACACACCATCCGCATTCAATCCCGGACATTATGTAGCGTAAAGCCATAACCGTGAATCTGAGATATTCGAATTCGCGATTATGCACTTTTGCTATTTTCAAACTTCGACTTTATAATCTCAAGATATTGAAATTCGACATTTCAGTATTTCGAGATTATAAAGTGTTTCCGTGAGAGCGCATTCCACCAGATCATTAGCCACGTCAGCTGTTTTCCACTAAAGGCGTCCATGGATGAAATATGTGCAGCCGCAACATGGGCAGCTCCACCTACCTTTATCACTCATTACAAGCTGGATATTGTCTCCAGGACAAGAGCATCATTTTGCTCTCTAATTGTGAGGAATATCCTTCCATAAGGCCACCCAGGACCTAAAGTAGCTGTAGATTGTATCCCATACGTCAAGGATGAATGATGATTGACATCATTAGATAAAGAAGTTATGAACTCACTAACATTCCAACTGTTATCAATCTTCATTCATCCTTGACACCCCACCCTCCTTCCCCCTCCTGTAGACTTCCTGGAGGATCGGAAGCTTGTCCTGGAAACTTTTTAGGTTAGACCTTGGACATGGCTTCTTTTTATTGTTGCAAATTCCTCTGTCTTACTATGTGGCTACAAACTCTGTCTGAGGTAATATGTAGAAAGGGATATTGTGGGTAGAGTCTTAGCTTAAGAGTTGTGGGCTGGAGTGAGCTGTGTAACGACAAGCCGGTTCCGAGGATTGGAGCAGAGTACCCATAGGTCGAGGATGATTGTAGATTGACAACACAGATGGAATGTTATGGTGAGTACATAACTTTAACAGCAACCTTTCTAAATGCACACTATCCATATACTCCCTGATTCTCTGTTAAGCATTCTACAGTTGCTTCTCTTGCTCTTTGAGATTCCCCTTATTTTGTAGTACTTAAACATTTGTCAACCCCTCTAAATAATTCCTGACAGTACTTTCTGTTTTAGTTCTACCAT
The DNA here is from genome assembly GCF_019279795.1 of Protopterus annectens. Lineage (NCBI taxonomy): Eukaryota > Metazoa > Chordata > Ceratodontiformes > Protopteridae > Protopterus > Protopterus annectens. The sequence continues at coordinate 293,150,008 of NC_056746.1, forward strand.
GTTTTTAAAGTCCAGTATCATTTTACCCCCCTAATTACATACCCTTTCTAAAGAAGTTTCCACCTTAATTCTCAAATAATTTCAGCTACACATTCCTCACATCTGTCTTTTTGTTTTCAACAGGTAAGTAGAAAAGAGCCAGTGGTTCCTTTTTACTTCATTACCCTGCATCTTTATCTTGGTAATTACTATAGCATGATCTGATATATTTTTTTAAAATGTGTTCGGAGTGCTTTCATTCAAATACATAAGCTGTTGTGAAATATAATTTCTGTCCAGTTTAGCCCAGTTACTGTACCTAGGTGGAATATGTAAATTTTATTTCCTGCTGAAGAGTTCATATTTTCCATACCAAATATGCTCATATGTTTCTTCAGAAATCTACCCTCTTTTGTTATATTTTCCCTTCTATTTTCCTAATAAATCCTCACTACTGCAGATTAAGATGCTCATCATTAAGATCACTGCTGCAGTAGCCTTAGCAGTAAGGGTTATATCCCTACTAAGACTGTAACAGCTGGGCAGCTTCCAAAGCTTCAGAGCACCCTTTCATGCTATCAAACTATCAGTCAGCTCAAGGCGAGTTTTCTAAAATGACAGGTTTGGGCACTAAGCTCTTAAGAGATTTCCTGACACCAAAGAGCAGTCCTCTTGCAGGCTTATGAGGATTGATTTTTGGCAATTCTTTTCCATTGCTGGACAGATAAGCTGCCTTCCACCTCTATTTTTTATGACAAAAACTGAACTCTTTCTGTGAAAATATTTTCAAGCTAAAAAGATAAAAATTACATGCCACATATTTTCCCGGGTTAAATGAAAGTATTTCCTTCATGCTGTGTTAAATAATAGGGCTATTTTATAAATATGAAACGCAAACTATATTATTGTTGAATGGAGTGGAATTTTGATTTTAAGATGTCATATTTTTAAGTATTATAATGATACGACTGTTTTTACACGGCAACATGAATTTTAGTAAGGTACCTTTAAACAATTTTAAATGGCCAATTAGTATTAATTCATTACGTTATATAAGTGTGTACTGGTGGTTAATTCATTTGATTGTGATGAAGTCCCAGTGATGGGGATGAAAGCGCTAAATCAGGTTTAATTTTTGAACAGGGTTTGTTTTTTAAAAAATAAAAGTTCCCAGTTCCTGATTCCAGCTGACAGCAGTGTATCTTTTGTTTGTGCGGAGCTTCCTGGTCGCCGTGTCCGCACTTTGTTGTAGGAAAAGTTTTTATTGACGTGACTTTTACTAATTTTTCAGCAGGAAAGTTCCTTTTTACTTTTGTGGGGAAAAACTTTGCATTTAAAACTTTTTTCTCTGGCAAAAGTTATTTAACTTTTGGTGGCTGGGATATATGTTTAAAGTACTTTTTGATGTATTTTTACCGACTATTGCTGCCAGGCTTTCCTGTGAATCTGGCATATTTTTTGGTTTAACCATTGTAACAGCCTATAAGTTCCTTGGGTCTTCCTTCTTCCAACCACAAAAAGAAGTAAATTTAATTAAAAAAAAAAAAAAAACTTTGCCACCACTGCAGGCTGCTAAAATATCTCACCTGCTTATGGGGAGCTTTGCTGTGGCCATTTATGATGCCTCAGACCATTCATCTTTTTCTTCTGCTCCTTCTGGCAAGATATTTGCTTTCCACAGGCGAGACAATTAACTTTTCTGACATCGGTTAGAGCAAGAAAAAAGGATCCCCAACGGGGTACTTAGCTTTTGAAGACTTCAGTTTGATTAAATTTGGAAACGAAAGCTCAGATAGCGGCTGACTGGCACTTGTGCGAACTGCTTCTGCTTCGGGCTCCTCAACAAGAAAGACTGATGTAATGGCGTCGGCTTCCTGTTTTTATACCCCTGACGTCAGTCCTGAAGCGACAGCAACTGACACAGAAATACTAAGTCTCAGGTATTCGGGCCGACTGAGGGGTACCTACAGGCAGATAACCCAAGTGTGATGAGTGCAACAATGAATACTCAAACATCTACATTTATGGTAAGTGTACACAACTGTACTTTTTTCAACCATAAATGATTGTGAAGGGACTTAATTCTATTTTGTCTGCTCAAGTTTGTTAATCAGATTCTGAAGAATATGGCTTTTGCCAGTCCTGTGAAGGATTCTTTTCCTCTGAAACTAATTTCAGAATGCATCTGTCATTTCAGTAGGAATATGACGACATTCCAATGTACATGACAAAGTATTATGATTTATGAAAACTGGATTTTCTGGAACCTACTCCAATTTGTACTATCCTTTCAGCATTGGAGTAGGTTTTTGTAACCTGCATGATAGCTAACCTGCTGCACCCAAGAAAGCACATTCTTTTACCGCTCCTCAGTCTTGTAAGTTTTTATACAGTTATCCCAGGTCAAACCCAACAGGTATTGCTTTAGTGAACCCATTTGCTGCTCGTCATGTATTAAATACCAATCCCTGTTCTTTTGACATGGATGGGAAAGCTCTTGATAGATTTGGAAATAAATGTATTCTTCTGCAACACTCATTTTTTAGAATTTTTAACGTTCAAGCACATATGTTAAAATTCATGCTTGCCCATTTTGAGAACATGAGGAGTATTATGGTATTGATTTCCTCTTCTGAGAAAAACCTTTGTGTAACCCAATTGCTTTTGTGTCTCAAGTGAAGTGAGCTTTTGATTCTGCTGATGCCACTTCCAGGGCTGCTGCCACTGGAACTGTTAAGAGGAGGTTTGCTGGATTGCATTCTTAAAGCCTTCCAGAATATCATCAAAGCTAAACTTTTGGATTCTTCCTTGGATAGAAGTTTTTTTGGAAGTTCTATTGCAGGAGTCCTTAAAAAGTGTGATAAGAGATGTAAGGTGATTCAAGGAATCTCTCAAATTTTTCAGGCTTCCTGCTACCTTCTGGGAATTGCAGTAAATTACAACAAATCTCAGTTGCTAGCATCTCAAACACTGGAATTCATAGGGGCAAATTTCAATACAGTATCTGTGATAGCTTCATTTCCCCTAACCAGAGTACAAACATGAAGATTTCAGGTCACATAAATTATTCACAGCACCAAAATTTCAGCCCGGTTGATTCTTCAAGACTTGAATTCATTGTCAGCAGCCATAATTCTAGTCCCCCCTGGCAAGATATCATATGAGAGTTCTTCAGTGGATGCTAGAATCCCAGTAGTCAAGTCCTTATCAGCAGCTGTCCGTTAAATAAGGATCATAGGCATGCAAACAATACCTTTGATGGGTGGATAAGGTCAGATCAGCTTTTACAAGGCCCATCCATTCATTCTTCCTCAACCCAAGGTCATAGTGACCACAGATGCATCCCAGATTTTGGGGGGGGGGCACTTCTGGGGAAAGCAGTCCAAGGCACTTGGTCCCCCGAAGAGGCCAATTTGTATACAGATGTCCTGGAGATGAGATGAGCAGTGCTTTTAGCGTTGCAAGCCTATTAAGATGCTCTACCTCTGTGGATAGTTGCGATCTAAACAGACTATGTTAGTAGTTTGGTACATCAGCAAACAAGGAACCAACTCTTACCCGTTGTGTTGAGAAGCACTCAGTGTGTGATCTCATCCAGCCATCTTCTCATAGCAATGCACATTTTGGGTAAGTCCAGCATAATGGCAGACAAATTGAGCAGGTCTATTCTACTACCTCATGAGTGGTTTCTAAACAAGAAAGTGATGGAAGGAATTTTTCATCAATGGAGCCAGCTTTTTGCATCTCCCCTAATCAACAAGTGCAGCAGCTTTTTTGCCCTAATCCCCCCAATGGGGGATCACAGAGGGACGCTGTGCTCCACAGTTGGCCCTACAGTCTTCTCTATGCTTATCCACCAATTACATTGATTCCCAAGTTTCTACAAAAAGCTGCAAGGTTGAAGAGCAAAGTCATCCTCATTGCACCTTACTAGCCTTAACAGGTTTGGCTCCCCTTCCTTTGACCTCATCTTCTTTAACCACCTTGGATTCTGGATATGATTCTAGACCTTCTGTCTCACACAACAGGCATAATTCATCTGGATATTTAAAACCTCAAGTAAACAGCGTGGTTTCTCCACTTTTGTTCATAACCAGACAACCTATGCTGTCAACCTCCTGTCCGTCCTATACTTTTATCTTTCCATAAAGCTTCTACTAGGAAAATCTACAAGAGTAAGTGGAAGAGGTTTGTTGGACGCATCAAAAATATATCGATCCCTTTTCAACCACTACATACAGTGTCCTAGTGTTTTTGGCAGAAATTTTTAGTGAGGGAGCTAGCTCATTACTATTAACTTTTAGGTGGCAGCAATATTAAACTTTCATGTAGGAGTTGACGGTTTTTCTCTAGCATCCACGAAGCTATGCAAGGCTTTCCTAAGAGGTACTATTTTACTTAGACTTCCTTATAAAGATCCTACTCCTCCATGGGATTTTAATCTTCTTTTGCAGGCATTAATCCATTTCCCCTTGGAACGAGCAGGGAAATGTGGTCTTAAATTTCTGACCTGGAAGATATTTTTAGTGGCTATTACCTCTGCTAGGCGAATTTTAGAACGTCAAGCATTATCTTGTAAACCTCTTTACTTATTTTCCATAAGGCTAGGTTGACATTAAGAACAAACCAACCCTTCCTTCCTAAGGTAGTGTCAGAATTTAATATCAGTCTGTTAACTTGTCCATTTTCTTCACAAAATTTGAAAACAAAGGTGAATATATGTTACGTTTGCTGGATGTTCATAGACAGTTGCATTTCTACTCACACACAACAACAGAGATTAGAAAATCTGATCAGTTATTTATATTTTTTGCAGATAACAAATTAGGCAAATCTGTAACAAAGTTAATATTGGCAATGTGGATTACCCAAAACCTTTAAGAGCTTACTACTAGATCTATGGCAACCTCGTCAGTATTTTTATCAAGTCATTCCGTGGATGATGTGCAGCTGCTACTTGGTCTAATCCTCTGGTCTGTGTTAAATCTGCGAATGCTTAAAAAAGTGAATGCTGATTTATCGACCCATTGTAAGTGAAAGCTTACAATCCCAAACACTTAGAACAGCGATTTGGAAAAAAATTGCTGTTCCACAAAAAAAAAAAACAAAACAAAAAAAACTTTAAAATATTATATAAAGTGGGTGGCTTCGCCCTCCACACCCCCCTACTTAAATATACCAAAGCTGAGATTGCACTACAGTAATGAAAACGGCGAAGTAACGGAGGCAGCCAAGCGATTTCTTTCCCAGGGAAAGAAATCGCTTATATGCTGTTTCGCTATTTTGCCGTTTCTTGCTTTCAAGTTCGATCAAAACCCTTTCAAAGGAATGCGTCTTCGATCATATAATAGGAACCCTAATTCTCATACTTTTATTACTCATTACAGATTGGTTCTGGTCTTGAGGAGAAGAGCAGCCTTTGGTTTAGCCATGCTCAGGAACATCCTTCCTTAGAGTCCACCTGGGATATTGGATAGGTGGGGACACTCTAGCAATGGTTGAGGAATTTAATGAAAGTTGACAACATCAGATGAAGTTGTGTACTTAACATAACATTCCATCTGTGTTGTCCATTTTCATTCTTCATCAACTCCCTACCCACCAGCCATATCATGGACTTCTGGAAGAGCGAGATGTTTTAAAGATACCACAGTGTCTTGTATGGCGCTCTAGATACTGGTTTTCCTTTCTTAGGAACATTATTTTGATATTTATTATTTCTTATCTAGCAAACAAGTTCTGAGGTATGTTGGGGGTTGGTGCATTATAGGTAGGGAGGAGCTCAAGAGTTTCATTTGGCCGTAAGCTATAGTAATGGCAGAGTCAAATCCACACCCAGTGGTTGAAGAATGAAAATGGATGGTAAGTACATAACTTGTTTAGTTGTGGTAGTAAGGGGCTGTTGGGAGAGGATGAGGATTATGCTGTTATATATTTATATCTCCCTACTACTGCTATTGTGGAGCTTATGTTTGGAGAAATGGTCAGCTTTCAGCTGGGAATATTATTTGAGTGGGGATTGGAGCCTGATTTGCAATAGTGAGGATTTCTCAGGGGGACCAAGAAGAAAAAGTGTAACAAACGAGGGTCACTATTTGAAGAAATATATGAGAATGTTTTGTATGGAAGTTGTGAATTCAGTAATAGTAGGAACTTAAAATTTGCATGGTATTCCCCAAAGTACAATAACTGGACTGGGTAGAAATTATATCCGAGAAGCATGTATATTTAATTGAAAGCTTTGACACACACCCAATAACTATTTCAGAACATGCACCAATAAAAAGTAAAATAAAGATGAAGGATAATGAAATAAAAATGAGGTACCGATAGTCCCCACTTTTGTGTTAGAAAGGAATTTAAGGAATAGGTGGTAGAAATGAGTTGACAGTTATTAGATAAAATAGAAATTTCTACAGAAGGGAGAGCTATTGAGCGGGCTAAAATGAACATAGAAGTTGAAAACATGCTAAGTGTAAGAGAAAAATATATGAAGAAAAATAATAAGAATTCTATAGAGGGATTAGCAAATGCTAAAGTATTATAGAATAAGGGGACTCCCGTAGAACAAGAGAAGCAACTCCAAAGTGCTTAAGGGAAAATAAGGGAGTATTTGATTAGTATATGTTCAGAAAGATTGCTGTTAAGCAACTATTTTCAATAATGCCAGACCACAAAAATGTTTAGCACAACCACCTTGGCAACATAAAATAGAAAGGGTTGTCAACAGACTTAGGGAGTCTGTAATTAGAAAAATAACCTGAAATTCTTTAGCGGTATTGGAGATATTTTAGAAATTTTATGAAAACCTATATAAAACTCAGGAATATGGAAATCAAGAAAAGGAACAAGACTGCCATCTTTAGAAAAGTCTCCAAGAACAGATGGTATTCCTGTGAAGTTTAGAAGTTAGGAGGGAAGAAAGTGATAAAGATTTGGAAGATTTTGTTCAAAAGTATTTTAAAAGTTGTGAAATCTCCAGCATCTTGGAATAAAGTTGTGGTGGCTGTATTACCGAAGGATGGTAAAGACCTGCTACATACAGACTCATTTCAGTTTTAAACCACCAATATAAAGTTTTTGTCTATACTGCGTAAAAGAATGGCAAAGATGTTGCCAAAATTGATAGATGTGGATCATTGTGTGGTTTTGTGGACAGGAGGAAACGTTCAACAACATTAATAGACCAGTGATCAAGAAGGAAGTAGACTGTAAGAAAATGCTGCTGCTGTTGCTTGTGGGTCTTGATGTAGAAGTATTCCACAGAGTAAGCTGGGTTTTTATTAGTACTGCAGTGGAAACATTTGCATTCCCCAATGCAATAATCAGGTTTATTAAGGGATATATGATGGCAAGAATTAAAGTGGGAGTGTTCCCCTCTAATACATTGTGTTTGAAGTGGGGAACTAGAAAGGAGTGACCTCTTTCCTCTTTATTTGCTTTGAGAGCCCTTGACAAAAAAAAAATAAGGGACTCAAATGCAAGCATAAAATTGCTATGGTAATCAAGAAAAGTTGGCTTTATTTGCAGTTGGAATTATTTTGTACCTGATTAATCCGGAAAAGGACAATCTCAGTGTTGTGGAATATTGAGAGACAGTTTTCATGTTTATTTGGATGTAAAATGAAGATAAAACAAGAGCTATAGCCATAAAATATGTACCCACACACTAATTGATTCAGCAATACCCAAATTTATGGGGACACGATAAGATGAAATGTTTAGGAGTGTGGATTGCAAGGGCTTCTTTTATGGCAGCTAAGAATATGTGGGAACGGACTAAACAAAAGATAATCCAAAAACTGAGAAACATTAAGCAGTTGTTTGTGGATATGGATAGTAAGATGCAAACAGTGAACATGTTTAGTCTCTCAAGTTTTATGTACGGGTCAGGCATATTTATCAACCAGAGGAGAAATTGTAGACAATAATAGAGTTGAAAGAATTTGTCTGTGAGAGGAAGAGGGCAAGAGTTAAGTGGAATAATCTGATCCTAACAGAACAAGGTGGTTTAGAATTACCTGATGGTGTTGCCATGTTGAAGTTAGTGGAAGATTATCTGGCACGGATTAAAAAGCTTGAGAGTGACATTTTTGCACTAAATGGAAATAATATCAACCATGTTTATTTTAACTCATTCACTCCGGAGTAGCTCAGAAAAAGCTGCCTGCTTAATTCCACCATAGGAACAACAGTGCAGCCTGAGCTCATTTTCAAAAAATCCATTTGTAATACCATACAGAAAACAAATGTTCATAACTCTTTAAATATAAGAGCTAGACTAAAAATGTAAATGCGAAAGTTGTTCAGCAGACACTGACCTTTCCAACAGCCAATTGTTTGCAGACAAAAAAATTTCCACTGAATTAGATATACCATAGAACACCGTGAAGACCTTCAAAAAGTGGAGAAAATATGGGACAATAGTGACGTGACAAAGAACTTGGATGCCCCTCCAAAGTGGATGAAAAGACAAGACCGAAACTGGTTAGGGAGGCTGCCAAGAGACCTATAGCAACATTGAAGGAGCTGCAGGAATTTCTGGCAAGTACTGGTTGTGTATTAAGTGACAACAATTTCTTTAGCTGATGTTGTCAGAGTATGCACAAGCACCACATTGAAACATTTACATCAACAACCCCTTCAGCAGCCCTTCCAAGTATGCACATGAACCAAAATGAGAGACACCCCCAGTGACCCATTCTGCAGTCTGTCCTACTATGCACAATTACCAGAATGCAATAATTCATCAATAAACCCTTCAGCAGGTAACACATGTAGGTCCAAGGAAGAAGGAAATTATATATCCCTTATACAAAATGGCATCACTTGTTAGAGCCTCTTTTACATTTATACTTTTGAACAATTTTCCAGTATCCAGTGAAACAAACCATATGAAGCAATCATGACAAAACTGCCCAAGTCAGGAAATTACAAATATAAAAGGGCACATGAACTTGTGTTATTGCGATCCACCAATATCAGGGCACTCAAACCTCTGTCATTGCAATCCACCAATAACACCAAGAATAAAAAAATACATGTTTCCATTTTTTTTTTGTGGTCATTATTTTCCTAGTTGCAACCATGTGCCACTGCAGCATTATTGAGAAACATTGCACAAAATGGAAAAATGTAAACAAAGTAACTGATTTCTGCTACTGTTTACAGATGTTTTGTTAAATTTTACATTTTACAGGGAATAAATGGCACAAAAATTGTAACTTGATAAATACTACATAACTGCCAGCATTCTCAATAGAAGTGCATAGAACTAACTACTGTGCATTTTCTACCCATGTCATGCAAATTTTCCCCCTTGTTATTTTCTTTCCAGCCCAAAATATGAAATCAGAGTTAACATTTGGAAGAAGTGCTCATGAACATCATTCGTAGATAGTAGTAGTAGTTTATCTGCATCAAACTGCAGTCATTCCAACCTGCAAATGAATGATTAACTACACCTTTTCAAACAAGGTGAAAGATGGCCAGTTTCCAGGATCACTGAGTAAGCCTTTAACAGCAGATGTTATGTAGTCCAATCTCGCCTACATTCTTACCCGTGGGTTCGGAGCCGAACCTCTGCTCCGACTCGGCCATACTCTAGCTCAAATTCTTCAATTGACTCGTGGCTAAGAGGTATCCCATGCTACCTATCCCCAGATCTTGTTTGCCGCTCGTACAGCTCGGACATGGTCTCGTTTTTGGCCGTGGCTAAATAAAATGTTTTGATTTATTTTTCAAATATTGTAGCTCCAAAAGCTATTTTCATAGCTAGTGTGTGTGTATTTTGCTTTTGCTGGTTGTGTGACCGGTTCTGTTGAACTTTTCTTGGTATCCCGTTTCCTTCTTTGGTGTTTACGGGCTAGGCCCGTTTCAGTTAGAGGACCTAGGCCTCCCCTGTTTTTGTATAGTAGACCTGTTAGCGGGTTTTTTTGTTGTATGACTGTTTTTGGTGCTCTTATTCCCTGGGCTAGGCCCGTTTAACTTAGAGGACCTAGTCCTCCCTGTGGTTATCCCGCAGTCTCTAGGCCGTTTCAGTTAGAGGCTCTAGTTTCCTGCACTCTAGCTTGGTTATTTTTGGTGACTTTGGTGAAGGTGTCCCTACTGGTTTTGTGTGTGTGTGTGTGTGTGTGTGTGTGTGTGTGTGTGTGTGTGTGTGTGTGTGTTCTTGTTAGCATGTCCAAGGATTCTAAAAAACATTGGCCTTCTGGCTTTAAAAAGTGTGTCAAATGTAATAATAAAATGTCTCATCTACAAAAATCCTGCTTGTTCTGCCACGCTTTCAGTCCCCGTGTGCTGCAAGAGAGGAAGAACAAGCTTATTTTAAAAGGATTGCTAAAGCCTTCCTTTGAAGAAGACTTGGAGAGGTCTTCTAGTTCCAGATCCTCTCCTTCCAAACTGGACAAAAAAGCAGACAAAAAATCCTCAAAGAAACACTCTATGGCTCTGTCAGTTTCCTCGGAGCCATCAGAGAAAATCACTAGAACTACAGTTGCTTCTTCGGCTCCACTGGCTTCGGGACCGACAGAAGGCAGTGCATCTATGATGGTGACATCGGCTCCCAGTCTATTGGAGCCGGTGACATATTTGTCAGTTCAGAGCTGGTCTCCAGTTTTTCGACCAGTTTATCCGACTCGCAGGTCTCCCTCTGCAGGGAGATCCAGATCCCCCTCTACAGGGAGATCCAGATCCCCGACCGTGTCCTCTAGGACCCTTTCCGATGACTGTCGCTAGAGTGGTGAGGAAACTGCTCCAGTCATCAGTGCTGGCTAAATTGCTTTCGGCTCCGGCCCAGTTGACTCTGGACCTTTCTTCGGAGCTAGAGCTGTCAGTTCCATTGGACACCGTGAGGTCGGTTCCAGTAGCCCCTTTTCGCATCTCTGCTCCGATCTACGCTTCGACCCCGTCGGTGCCGTCCACTGGGTCCAATATTCACAGTTCACCGGTCGGAGCCAAGAGGGAGGTCTCGGGTCGATCTTCGGCTCCGAGCCTTCCTCTCAGTGCTTCGGGCTCGGTTAAGCGTGGACCTGACATCGGCTTCGGACCTCATTTCCTCAGCTCCGAGGGCTACTACCATATCTTTCACGGTTAGTTGACCTTCGGAGCCTGGAGGATCAGCTTTTGAGGTAAAGAGGAGTGTGCTAGCCAGGTCGTCAGCTGCATCTTATGGCACCGACACTCTTCCCCCTCCAGCACCGATATCAGTCTCAGATCACCCTCTGTCTAGGGACAGCGGAGACCTAAGGCCTCAGGATACCTCCATGAGTGTTCCCCAGCTTTCTGAGGCCTCCCCAGATTTTTTACCTGAGGAGCCCGCCAGAAAGAGTGTGTGCAAGAGGAAGCACATTGACTCCCAAGATGAGTCTCCCATGTCTGACACCGACCTCGAGGAGTCAGAGGGTCCCCCAAGTCATCTTCTGATGATATCTCTTTCTCACATATCTTTGAAATATTGAGACAGAGAGGCGACTGGCTCTCCAAAGCCCCTTCTGAGGAGGAGTTGGTGTTCCTGAAGGCCTTTGGGTCCCAACCCTCCACCTCTTGGGTTTCTCCCCCGTTTGACGAGTTCCTGGACCTAGTTTGTCGAAAGGTGTGGGAAACTCCAGACACTGTGAAACCAGTCCTTAGGAGACCCAACAAGTTTTTGTCCGTTCCCATGATTAAGAATTTCTTACAAAAGGCATTCCAGTAGATGCCATGGTGGTGGCAGCAGCCACCAAGAAGGAACTTGCGGAAACTTCATCTACCGTCCATCCCCCTAACAAGGAGTCTTGGGCTGTGGACAGGTATGGGAAGCGTGTGTTCTCTTCAGCGGCCTTTACACTGTGGTCACTGAACTATTTGTTGCATTTTACATGGCTCCAGAGAGATCTCCTAAAAGAGCTGGGAGATTCTCTACAGGGTAACATTTCTGATGCTGTGGCTCAGAAGGTCAATGCTCAGATGTCTACCCTAAATTCGATTACAAACTCCTCCATGAGGCTGATTTCTTGCGCAGCCGACGGAGCGAGCAGGGTTGCGGGTTCCAGAGTCTCTTGTAGGAGACACTCCTGGATGCGCCTGTGCAACTTCGCGGAGGCTTTCAAGTCTACCTTCACCAATGCCCCCTTTGACGGTTCATCCTTATTTGGAACCAAGGTGAAGGATACTCTCACTAGGTGTGAGCAGGAAGGAAAAACCCTGTCTGCCATGGGAGTCCATTTTTCCATGCCTTCTAGACCTTATCCCAAGGGCCAGAAGGGTGGAAAATGTGGTTCAGAAAGTCGGAGGTTTTTTCATGACGCATAGAGTGATTCCCCCTCCAGAGGCAGAGAAGGGGGTGGAAATTCAGGTAGACGCCACCCTAGAGGCAGAGGAGGCCCGCGTAACCAGGGGGACCGCAATTCCTTTCATGGTTCTCCTTACCAGCGCTCCTGAGGGGAGGCCTGACTGTGCGTCTCTGGAGCCAGTCGGGGGTCGCATTTCTCTATACTCAGAAGCCTGGCGAGACATCACCCAAGATGAGTGGGTATTGGAGATAATTTCCAAAAGTTATCCTATTCCCCTTCTTTCTTAGCCTCCTCTAAACAAAAGAATCCCAGACGTTCCACCCAGTCAAAGGGATTCCGCAACTTTAGAAGTACAAAGGTTACTGTCAAAGGGAGCCATCCAGCCTGTCCCCTCACACCAAGTAGGATTAGGGACTTACTCCTGATTCTTTTTGGTGCCGAAAAGAGCAGGGGACCTGACACCCATTTTGGATATCAGCCGTTTGAACCTTCATGTAGAGAAGTCCAAGTTCTGCATGGTCACGTTACAGTAGATTCTCCCCTTTCTAGGGAACGATGTGTGGATGTGCTCCATCGACCTCAAGGATGCTTACTACCATATCAAAATGGACAGGGCATCCAGAAGTCACTTACGCTTCCGGCTGGGAGCCAGTCATTTTCAGTTTCGTGCCCTGCCTTTTGGTCTCACCACAGCCCCCAGGGTGTTCACCAAATGCATGGCAGTGGTAACGGCTCACTTGAGACGTCAGGGATTCCAAGTGTTTACGTACCTGGACGACTGGCTCCTGTCTGCCACCACCAGGCATCTACTGCGCCAGACCAGGGACGTCACTATTGCACTGTGCCAAAGTCTGGGAATTACTTTGAATTGGGAAGTGTCTGCCTTGTTGCCCTCGCAGCGTGTTAACTTTATCGGCGCCAAATTAGACACAGTGCTCATGAGGGTTTTCCAACCAGAATAAAGAATTCAGGTTTTACAGCAGCAGGTCTACGCTTTGCTACCACTGAAGAAGGTCAAGGCAAAAGTGGTCCTCAAGTTGTTGGGGACCATGGCTGCCACAATTATGCTAGTTCCTCTTGCAAGACTACACATGAGGCTTCTTCAGTGGCTACTTTTTGCCCAATGGTCTCTACAGCATCTCCCGCTCTCCCATCTTATTTTGATTACAGACAGGTGCAAGCAGGATCTGCGCTGGTGGCTTCAGACCAGCAATCACAATGCGAGTATGCCTTTCGTTCTTCCTTCTCCGGTTGCCATGGTGACCACTGATGCCTCCCAGATCGGATGGGGGGACATTATCTCAGCAGGACAGTCCAAGGCATGTGGCAAGAACACGAGATCCATTTGCATATTAATGTCTTAGAGATGAGAGCAGTGCTATTAGCATTGCAAGCACTTCAAGGCTTTCTTCCTCATGGGACAATTGCAATCCACTCGGACAACATGTCAGTGGTATGGTATCTGAACAAACAGGGAGGAACCAGGTTGTATCCCCTTTGCAGAGAGGCACTTCGAGTGTGGCAGTGGGCACAACGCACATACCGGGGACGTCCAACGTGATCGCCGACAGGCTGAGCAGAGCTATTCTGATGCGTCATGAGTGGTCCCTGAGCGAACAAGTGGCGGAGCGGATTTTCCGCAGATGGGGTCAGCCTTGCTGTGATCTATTTGCCAGCCCCCTCAATGCCAAATGCAACAGCTACTTCACCCTTATCCCTCCAAAGGGGGAGGCACCCAGAGATGCTCTAGTTCACGATTGGCCCTCTGGTCTTCTCTATGCCTTCCCTCCAATCCCCCTAATAACGAAGGTTATTCAGAAAGCACAATCCTTGGGAAGCAAAATGATACTGATTGCACCACACTGGCCTCATCAGATCTGGTTTCCTTTTCTCCACCCTTATCTAATGGACGATCCGTGGATTCTGGACCCAGAGCTAGATCTGTTGACTCGTATGTCAGGGCAGTTCCACCCCTCCATTCATACCCTCAGGTTGACCACATGGCTGCTTCAATTCCGTCCCTAGTCGGGCTTATGATTTTTCACCGGAGGTGGTTCATATTCTGTCTTCTTCCCACAAGCCTTCTACTAGGAAGATTTATTCCAGTAAGTGGAAGAGATTCTCCATTTGGGCTCATGAAAGGAAGATTGATCCCTATACAGCTCCCATTTCATCAGTTTTAGAATTTCTTTCTCAGCTGTTCAGCCAGGGATCAGCTGCAGCAACTATCAAAGTGCAGTTGGCAGCCATTTCTACTTTTCATGTTGCTAATGAACCCAGTCTAATGGCGCACAGATTTTGTAGGGCTTTTCTGAAAGGGACTATGCTACTTCGACCTCCAGTCTTTGATCCTGTAATGCCATGGGACCTTAATTTTGTGTTACAGCAGCTTGCCTCACCTTCTTTTGAGCCTGCGGCAACCTGTGACATTAAATTTTTGTCTTGGAAGACAATCTTTTTGATAGCCATCACTTCGGCTAGGCGGGTCTCTGAACTCCAAGCTTTATCGGTTCAGCCCCCTTACTTGGTATTTGACAAGGATAGGGTTTTGCTAAGACCTAATCCTTCCTTTATGCCTAAGGTTGGTTCGGTGGTCAACCTCAACCAGTCCATTGAGCTGCCTGTATTTTTTCCTGAATTCTCTAACAGGGCAGAATTTAAGTTTCATCATCTAGATGTCTGCAGACAATTGCGTTTCTTTTTACATAGAACAAAAGATATTAGGAAATCTGATCAACTCTTTGTCTCATTTTCAGACAATAGACTCGGGACTCCAGTTTCTAAGGTAACTCTGCCCAGATGGTTTTCTAGTTGCATTTCCTTCATCTGTACTTCAAATGGCAAGGAATTACCCTTTAAAGTGAAGGCTCATTCTACACGTTTGGTGTCTTCTACTGCTTTTCAGGCTAGGATGTTTATGGATGATATTTGTGTTGCAGCCACTTGGACATCTCTTCACACCTTTATTAGTCACTACAAATTGGATCTGATATCTAGAGGCAGATCTTCCTTTGGTTCCACAGAGCACAGGAGTATTTTCCAGTGAGCCACCCAACGGTTAGGTGCTAGGGACACTGTCCCAAGGATAAGAATGTAGGTGAGATTGGACTACATAACATCAAGAAGTTATGTACTCACCATAATGTTTGATGTATGTAGTCCATCTTGCCTCACATTCTTACTAACCCACCCACCTACCCCCTTCTGGAGGACCTAGAGGTCGAGTCTCTGTTTTCAGCACTCCTTTTTGATGTGTTTAGTTGGTTCTTCCTCTCAGCGTGTTGGTGTGTGTGTATGTGAGCTTGCAGCAAACAAGATCTGGGGATAGGCGCGTTGCAGCATGGGATACCTCTTGGCCACGAGTCATTTGAAGACTTCGAGCTAGAGTATGGCTGAGTCGGAGCAGAGGTTAGGCTCCGAACCCACAGGTAAGAATGTTAGGCGAGATGGACTACATACATCGAACATTATGGTGAATACATAACTTCTTGTTTTGAAATGTATATAACCGAGAAACAAGCTTTTACAACCTCACTGTTAGTATTTTCATAGGTGTTTCTCTTCATAGCAGTAAGACAGAAAAAAAGCAGAAGCCTACTCTCCCTTGCACAGTGAAACAGAGATAAAATCTCATTAGTGGGATGAATCCAAAACTGTAGTCTGATCCAACCTACTGTTTTCCCTTTATAAAAAGCAAACCATGCAGAACTGAAACATGATACAAGCTCCATATGAATCTGTGACCTACTTAGGGCACATCTGGTGGGACAAATGTTGAATTTTCAAAATTAGCAAGTAACCACTCTGTAGCAGAACCCATTCCGCAGACTGTCCTACTATGCACAAGCACAAGAATGCAAGATTTCCATCGATGAACCCTTCAGCAGCCCTTACAAGTACATGCAACAAACAAACGGACGTATTACCCCCATGACCCCTTCTGTAGTATGTCCAAGTATGCACAATAACCAAAATGAAACATTCTCTGCAATGACCCCTTCAGTAGTATGTGCAAGTATAGAAGTACCAAAACGAAGCACTTGTCATGACACCCCTTCAGTAGTATGTCCAAGTATGCACAAGAACCAAAATGAAACATTCCACACAATGACCCCTTCAGTACTATATACAAGTATACACAAGCACTAAAATGAAACATTTTCTACATGAGCCCTTGGGTGCATACCTCTTAACCTCTTAGAACAAGAAATCTAGACAAAGCCATCACTAAAAGTTGGACAGAGAACCCAAAATAGGGACAATTTTTAAATATTGCTCTTACAAACTTAGAAAATAAAACAAGTTTTGCATTAGCATGACTTTTCAGAAGGGTATGAAGTCCCGAGATGTGTTCTCTATTTCCTATCCAGAAGATTCAAACCCTTGATTAGCTGCGTTCCTTGTCTCATCTCATTACACTTGCACCTCATGCCACAGATATTAATGTCTGTTTTCTTGCAAGAAGCTACTTCACTTACAACACTGTCTTTTCCTAGTGTAGTAGTGAGAAACTACATCACATAATTGTGCATTAAGATCCCAGGACTAGATGCCACTAAAGTTAAAAAGGTTGACCTACAGGAACAGATGCAGGTGAGAGAGATTCAGGAACATTCCACTCAATTACCTTTACACATAAGGAATTAACTAAACTAAGTAGTTCAAATCCAAACTTCTGAAGCATGTATCTTGTCTTTACAGATGTCAGTTATTTAGGGGTGATGGTTGCTTGCGTTGCCACATTAAATGCTCTCTGTTTTATTCAATTGTGTAAAATTGGATTTGGGCTCTTTTCATAGCCTTTGGATTACTCCAACTGTGTGACTATGTAAAATGCTTGCCATTTTATAACAGTCAATTCCATTCAGTCTTGTTTTGGCGTCAGAATCCTGGTAGCTGAAGAATGAATGAGTATATTCTGAGTGCAGCAAAAAGCCAGAATTACTGAAGCACATTATTTCAAGACTGAATGGAACTGAAAGAGGTCTTTTTTTCACATATGTATTCTTGTTTTCAAACTGTCCATGAGTATTTTCAGCTACCAGGATTCTGACGCCAAAACAAGACAACAAACTAAAGAAGAAGAAATAAGGTCGGGTAATAAACAAAAAGCATCACCCTGGAACCGTAACTGGTTTGGAAGTGTTACAATCTTCACAAACTTCAGAAATCCTCAACTGGGGCACTTTAATGGATGAGGTAGCGCCCATGGAACTTGTTACCACATTCACAGACTTTCCTCCTCTACAAACAACATTTTCTGCATCCTCTACGAGTTCTACAACCTCTCTAAACACCAGACAGCTTCAAAATAAAAAAAAAACGGCAGCTGTTTCATCATGCTCGTCAGCGGGCATTTCCCCAAATGCTTTAACTGACATCAACGGCTCCTTTCAATGGTCTGAAACAGCTGCGAGGACACCCATAACGGCTCCATGACGTGCAGCACAAGCTGCTGCTTCTCTCCCAGGCTTGGGAGGCAGGCAAACCAGTAACACATTAAATAAAACTAACGGACCATTTCAACAGCCACAAACAGCTGTTCAAGACACTGGAACAACACAGCAAGCAAATTAACACATTTCTGCAAGCCGTAAATGCAGACAAAAACACTAACCGACCTTCTGCAAGGCCTAAAACAGATGTTAACACCCTTGTCAGCCCTAAACATTGTTCTGAATACACCTCAGACCAGTTTACAAGCTGGGAATCCCAACAAACCGCATTTACATTTGAAAACACAAATAGACCTTCTGAATGGGCCAAGGCAGTACAAACCAGTCCAGAAACAGTGAAAGCACAGACCCCTTCAACTTCTGCTCACTTTCCAGGCTGGGGAAGCCAGCACCCTGCTCCTCCAACTTCTGCCACACCTGAAGCCTCGGCAAGAGCCAATTCTTTGCCCAGCTATGCCTCTGTGGTGAATACAGCTACAAAACAGCTTATAGACAAGCCATACATTAAAATTAAGACACTAAACAATGCTCCTTTCATTCTCCTTTTGCCTACACTCTGGTGAGATAAGCAGACCAGACCCGATCGCACACAGCACTTCAAAGCACATTTTAAAAACTAACATAAGCCGATAATGCAGATGTCCTTCAAGGATGCATCTGCAGTCCTTACAAATGGGTTGTCCTGTCGTCAGGCAGCCCTTCGTTCGGCCGGATTCCAAAGTCTGGGTCTGGCTTCGGCTGGTGTCGCACTTCACCCGACGTCATAGCTGCAGTTACTCGGGTATAAAGGCATCAGCCGACGCCATTTTCCTCACTCTTTCTTGCCGCGTGGCGCCCGAAGCAGAAGCTGTTCGCAAGTGCCGGTCGGTCAGATCCAGAGATTACTACTACCGAATACTTCAACTACTACCGAAGGCTTCTAAAAAACAACTACCTCATAAAGATTTCCACTCTTACTGCTTACCTTGTTTAGGCCCAGACCACGACGTAGCAGCTTGTCTAGCCTGTGCTTCTTTTAACCGATGGACGCTTAGACGTCGGTCGGAATTTGCTGAGCAGTTTTTCGGCTCTGATTTTGCTTATATTATGCCGTTGGATCCTCCGACTTCACAAATATCCAAAAAACGCAAGGAAAAGGACCGACACTCGCGGTCCGCGGTTTCGGCCGAAACCGCGGTTAAGCCAACCGCGAGTGTCTCGGTTTCGGCTGAAACCGAGCAAGCGGTTCTTCCTTCAGCCGAAAACATGCCTTCTACCGAGGCCTCTTCTAACCTGGTGGAATCGGCTTCTGAAATCCAACCTGCAGTTGCGGTTTCTCAGGAATTATCTGACACTATTCCCTTGGATATTTCAACCCCTGCACGTGGAGCTGCTAGGCCTCCTGCAGCCATGTCCATTAAGGCCTTTGCCAGGGCTAAAGCAGCTAAAGCTACAAAATCTGTGCCTGTTAAGACCCTCTCACAGGCCCAGCTCCAGTTCCCAAATGCTTTCTAGCAGAGGATCTCATTTCTTTAATCCGGGATCCCAACCTCATCCAGACAGGGCCTCTCACCCACCTCCAGAGAAGAGGCCTAGAGCAGAGCCCCCTGAGCCAGTGTCCACAGATGATTCCTCTGATGATTCAGATAATACAGACCCTCCAGAGGCTCCTTATTCTCCTTACGAAGACTCTGATGCTGAAGAGTCCATCCCTTCTGCCTCTCCACCTGAGGAATTTTCCTTTGGGGAAACCTTGCATGCTATGAGGGAACAATTTCAGTGGCAGGGCCAAGATTTTTCAGACTCCAGGAAAAGGCTTAGAACCTTCCTGCATTTACCACAACATAGGCCTTTAGCTATACCTCCAGTTCTTTCTGTTGTAGATGATGCATTTAATGATGCTTGTACTGCTCCTGATTCATTACCTCCGGCCCCTGCTAAGCCCGATAGGTTCTACATGGTCCCGGACACACATCACCATTTATACAAGGCTCCTTTTGCAGATCCCGAGACTATCTCCCAGGGGCCTAAGGCTGTAGCAACTACCTCTGCAAAAATCCCCTCTGAAAGGGAATCCAGGTCCTTAGAGAGATGGGGTAAAAAAGTTTACACTTCTGCTACTCTGTCAGCTAGGGCCTTGAACTGTCAATTTCATATGATCCAATATCAAGAATTTATGCTAGACCAGTTAACTAAAAAACTGTCCTCTGATGAACCTTTAGATAAGAAGTATGTTCAGGAAATGGTACATAACATTCAGCAAGTTAGTAACCATTCATTAAAATGTGGCTATGATGCACTGGAGGCTTCCTTTAGATCAGCCATGACTGGCACAGTTATCAGAAGGCATGCATGGTTAAAAGAGCAGGCCTTACCGGACCATGTCAAATCAAAACTATTAGATGCTCCCATGGACAAGGTCAATTTATTTGGTTCTCCTGCTCAACAGGTACTGAAGAAGATGGAAGAGAAGGCAAAATCTGTACAAACAGTGAAAGATTTCTTACAGGTCCAACCTCCAAGGTTTAGCAGGAATTGGCCCTCCAAGAATTGGTCCTTTCCAGACTCCTCCAAAGCACAGAGATGCAGGAATAGGCGTTCAAGAGGCAGAAACCAATCCAGGGGTGCCTACAGGGGACGCCAGTGGCAAGGTAACAACCAGCGAGGCACAGACGCAGCCACCACCACTGCAACAGGACAATCACAGTGACTTGGCTCTGGCACCGCCTACCAGGGAATAACTGGAAGCATCCTTAGGTGGAAAGCTAGCTTTATTTTCAAAGAACTGGCATTACATCACAAGAGACAAGTGGATTTTGCAAACTATAGACCAAGGTTACAGGTTTCATTTCCATACTCTACCAGGAAAGAGAGGAATGCCAAACTTACCACCAAATCAAAAGGCAGAAGCTCTAAAACAAGTAAATCAATTATTAAAAATAAGAGCTGTGGAAAAAGTACCATATATGGAGCAAGGAAAGGGCTTTTACTCCAGACTCTTCCTAGTACCAAGGAAAGAAAGCAAATGGAGACCTATTCTCAATCTGTCCACTTTAAACACATTCCTCATCGTTCCAAAATTCAAAATGCTGACCCTACAGCAGCTTCTTCCCATGCTGGGCAAGGAGTCTTGGCTGGTTACTCTAGATCTCAAGGAGGCATACCTGCACGTCCCCATACGACCAGATTGCAGAAGATACCTCAGATTTCTTGCAGGATCAGAGCATTATCAATTCTCAGCATTGCCCTTTGGCTTATCTACTGCACCCAGAGTGTTCACGAAATGCCTGGCATCAGTAATCGCTCATTGCAGGCTTCAGGGAATCCAAATCTACCCTTACCTGGACGACTGCCTGATACAAGCGGACAACAAAAACAAGCTAGCAGAAGACTTGAAAAGAGTCATTTACCTTCTACAAGCCCTGGGATATACAGTCAATATAAAAAAGTCAAGGCTGATACCATCCCAAAAGATAACCTTTTTGGGTGCGGAGCTGGACACATCCAAACAAATGGCATTCCTAACAGTAGAAAAACAGGAGCAACTCCCTCTCTACTTCATGGCATTAACGAAGCAAAACCATCTAACAGCAAGAAAAGTCTTACAGGCATTGGGCTTCATGGCATCCTGCATAATATTGGTCCCACATGCCAGACTGCACATGAGAAAGCTACAGTGGTACCTAAAGAATTTATGGTCTCAGCACAAGCACAGCCTAGAGACTCGCATCCCAATAATTCCATGCCTGAAGCAAGAATTCCACTGATGGGCTCAGGCCTGTCAAACAAACGAAGGACTGCCCTTCCACAGCACTCAACCAAGCCAAATCATCACAACGGACGCCTCAGACCTCTGTTGGGGGGCCCACATGATGGACAAACGCATACAAGGTTTATGGACTCAAGAGCAACTGCATCTACACATAAACCTAAAGGAAATGCTGGCAGTAAAACTGGCAATTCAGGCTTTCAAACCATTTCTTCGGCAAGGCCAGTTGATGATAAGGACAGACAACACCACAGTTATGTGGTACATCAACAAGCAGGGAGGCACACATTCGTACCCTCTATGCCGGATGGCCCTGGACCTCTGGAATGTGGCCCTGAGTTACAACATTCAGTTACAAGCAATTTTTGTACCAGGAAAAGAAAACACTTTAGCAGACATACTAAGCAGGACTATCACGGATGCCCACGAATGGATGCTGCATCCGGACATCTTCAAAACCATAACAAGAAAATGGGGTCTCCCAGAAATAGACTTATTTGCATCCCCACACAATCACCAATTAAAGAAATTCTGCACCAGGACGTACCATCCACTGGCATGGAAGGTGGACTCCCTATCCTTCAGTTGGAAAAATCTGACAGCATATGCATTCCCACCACTTCCTTTGATGCACAAGGTGCTATTGAAGATCAAAGAGGACCGCCAAGGATCATTCTGATAGCTCCAGATTGGCCAAGGCAACATTGGTACCCATTACTGAGGAGCATGTCTCGGGAACAGACGTGGCCCTTACCCCTAGTTCCCTTGCTGTTAACTCAGAACAACTACAACACCCTGCATCCAAACCTGAAAACTCTGCAGCTGACTGCCTGGAACATTGCATAAGACAAATTAACCCAAATTTATCCCAAAGGGTTAAGGACATTATCTTGGAAGCTCGCAGACCTTCAACAAGGAAAACCTATTCAGCAAAATGGAAAAGATATCTCATTTGGAGTACTGCTAAAGGGGAAGATGTGTCACTGGTAAACATAGCCAACATCCTGGAATACTTGGCAGAGCTATTCCACAAAGGCCTGTCCTACTCTTCCATTAAGATTCATGCATCAGCTATTTCAGCAGAATACGACTTGGATCCTCCAGTCTTCTCACATCCTCTGCTCAGGCAGTTTCTGAGAGGAATTAAAAATGTAAAGCCTCCTAGGAAGCCACCATTACCTGCATGGGACTTGGAACTTTGTGCTAGAAAAATTGACACTTCCTCCTTTCAAACCAGCAGCAACAGCAGAATTGCAATACTTATCATGGAAAACTGCTTTCCTGCTGGCAATCACTTCAGCAAGAAGGGTTTCTGAGCTACAGACATTAATGGCAGTACAGCCCTTTCTGATCTTCCATCAAGATAGTGTCCATGAGAACAAATCCTACTTTTATGCCTAAGGTAGTATCCAGAGTATCTTTAAATCAGGCTATCCACCTACCTACATTCTTCCCCAACCCACAGAACAGGGGAGAAAGACTGTTGCATACCTTGGATGTACACAGACAATTACGCTACTACCTGGACAGGACCAAGAGCAATAGAAAAACTAACCAGCTTCTGGTAGCATATGCAACAGGAATAGAAGGGAAAGCAATTTCAAAACAGACAATATCTAAGTGGATAGGAAATTGCATTAGATTTTGTTACTCCTACCATGGAAAGAGAACTCCAGAAAACATCAGTCCTCACTCTACAAGAGCTACAGCCACTACCACAGCTTTTCTACGAGGAGTGGCTACCAAAGACATTTTAGAGGCTGCTACTTGGAGCTCCGTGCATACATTTGCCAAGCATTATAATTTACCTTTATACTCTAGATCCCGAGCAGGGTTTGCCACTGCTGTTTTGCAAGGGATCTTAACTACACCATAATTCTACCTTCCTCCTCCCCCAGTTTGGCTATGGTATTCTACCCATTTGTAAGGACTGCAGATGCATCCTTGAAGGACATAGTACAGTTTTGTACCTACCATAAATGTAGATGTCCGATAGGAATGCATCTGCAGTCAGGATTACCCACCCTCCTTCCCCTCTGTGGTACTCCTAGGGTATTTGCCCCTCTTATAGCTAGCTGGGGGAATCTATTATGGTGTATTTGTTTGTATATATGTGCATACATGCTTATCTTTTGTTTGTTCTCTAATATTTGGAATCATTGGCATTTATCCAAATTTAGTCCTCCTAGAAGGCACCTGGCATCTGGGGCAAGAAACACTGAGGAAAATGGCGTCGGCTGATGCCTTTATACCCGAGTAACTGCAGCTATGACGTCGGGTGAAGTGCGACACCAGCCGAAGCCAGACCCAGACTTTGGAATCCGGCCGACCGAAGGGCTGCCTGACGACAGGACAACCCATTTGTAAGGACTGCAGATGCATTCCTATCGGACATCTACATTTATGGTAGGTACAAAACTGTACTTTCTGCAGCATTACTTACCTAGTAATCTGTGCTAAAAAAGAAAATCGTAGCAGACGATCAAACCCACTGCAGCTGCTGCACTTGTCCAAATTGGATGGGAGAAAGGAAATTCACCCAGAGGATCACTTCAGTCGCCCTGCTAGACAGGGGTCCAGGGAAGTAAATAGTGTGGGAAGAAATAACCAGGGAATTGTTATGGCTAGGCTTGTATAGGCCCTAGAACCGATAGCCTAGTACCAACCTATGAACCTATGTAATGCCGATTCTGTAGGCTGAAATACTAGGGAAAGCAGGTAACTGGCGCAACAAGAAAATAGAGGGATCCAGCAGCAATACAAGTGAAATCTTGCAATGTTAATCAAAATAGAAGGGAATATCTGCTGCTGGAACCCTCTATTTATTGCTAAAAAAACAATGGAAACAGCCCTGGGGGTGGGAGGTGTTATGCAAGTGGTGGCTTGGATTTGCCTACTCTGATTGGCTGCCACCAATTGCTTCAGGAAATACAGACAGAATAGCCTTGGCGTCAGCGGAGGAAAACACAGTACATGCTAAACAGATTTACTCAAAGTATTTCAATACAAACATATGCTTACTGCGATGTGAAAGCTAAGTTGAGAAGGCAGCTAACAAAGTTTAGTTGCTTTCTCAACTTAGTTTTCACATTAAAGGACTGAAATAGGACCGGGAAGTTACTTGCGTCTGTGGAAGGCACTCGGGGGTAATGTCATGAAATTACAAATGTCTCATAACGAGCTCGGGTGAAAGCACAGAGGCGCTATGAGAAGTTAGTCGGGGTTAATGAGTTAAGCAATTTAGTAACTTGTACTATGGTGTTAGTGCCAAAGTTTCAAGGATGGCACTCACCATCAGTCAGAAAAAAAAAATTACAAAGAAACGTAGCTGCTTATATGGTCAACAACAAAAAGCAAATTAATGATCGGCATGACAAGGTTTTTAGAAACGTTGGCAGTATTGCTAAAACAAATGTGCAAGATGGTAAACTTACTCATCAAAATATTGCTGCTCTTCCCCCTCAAGGCTTGCTGACCACAGTGAAGATTTGCCACCTCCCGTTTCAGTGGCTCCTTTAATTTTGAATGTTCCTCCTCCTTCAAAAAGGGTGACAAAAAAATTACAGGAGGAAAAGTCCAGGGCGAGGAAGATAAAGGGAAAAAGGAAATAGTATAACTTTCTCGCAACATGGTAAATCTTAGTCACCTTGTTTTTAAGTGAACATCATGTCTCAGTTTTAAACCAAAGGTTCACATTTATACCTATTCAAAATGTGAACCCTACCAAAATGCTCATTGATTTGAAACTGTACATCTGTAAACTTAGTCTTAAATTTTTATTGAACAACATTTCGACTTTTGATAAACCTGGTAGTACAGTTCCTCACTAGTAATTAAAATCTCACTTTACATAGTACTCTTCAAGCCTTTCACGATGTTTGTGTAAAGGATCTTCGTGACAACCTAAACAGGAATCCTAAGTTTTACAGTCTCTCATCAAAAGAGAGAGAAATTGAAAGAACTTTCACTTGACAGATCAATGTGTATAATGAAGGCTCACAAAAGTGGGACAGTAGTTATGAGCACTGATTCATACAGTCGAGCTATGACCGAGCTTTTGGCTGATAGTGTTATGAGGAAGTTTCAAAAGATGTTAACAGACATTATTGTGAAGTTGATGCAAGTCTTTTTGACCTTTTGTGTTTTTCATTTTTTTAAGATTGATGAGCCAGAGAGATGTCTCATCTTTTTGGTATTCCCAAGTTACACAGAAGTCCATTAAATCCACAATTTAGGCCAAAATTGGCCGTGGATTTTTACAAAACAGAACCTGTTTCTATTTATTTGGACTTGGTTTTAAATCCTTGGGTTCAGAAATCTGAGTATTATCTTAAGAACTCATGGCACTTTTAGAACTGTTAAGGGACATTAACATTACTAACACATCTTATGTTTTTACATACCTTAACTGTTTCCTTGTATACTACTATTGATCAAGATATTGGTATAGAATATGTTGTGGATTGTTTGACTAATTTTACTAGTACGAGTTCTGACATTATCAATACTACAAGTCTCTTAGAATTGGTTTTGAACAACAATTTTTTTGAATTAATGGTAGGTTTTACAAACAGAAGACTGGTGTGGCAATGGGGGCATGTATGGTGCTGGTTTTCACCAACCTAGTCATGGCTTCTTGGGTTTTCGCCAACCTAGTCATGGCTTCTTGGGAGCAGTGTTGTATTAAAACCCATTCATTTTTTGAGAAGATAGTTTTTTTTTTTTTTTTTTTTTTATAAACGATTCATTGACGACCTTTTTTTCATTTGGAAAGACATGCAGGAAGAATTTTTGTCCTTCAGTCATGATTTAAATAATACTAATTTTTTGCATTGTACTATGAGTGGGTATGGTAAACACACAAATTATTTGGATTTGAGCCTGTATTTTAATAGTGAAGGTCAGATAGAAAGCCCAAGTACACAGTGTCGCCCTCCTACTTAGGATACAATAGAAGAGTCTTTGTGGGCTCTATTCAAACAGCTTTATTATATACAAACACATCACGATAGAAGTTTACTGAATTTAACTTGGATAACTTGCATAAAGACTAGCTATTGCAGTCATATATGCTCACTCTGGCTGCCCGCTCAAAGTGGCACTAAGAATAGTACGTGCCTGCTATTCATATGTGCACATTCAGTCCTTCATATGCTTCTTAAAGATACAGTACATACACTCTGATCTACATCCTCCCTCTTTGAAAAATAGATCATGCAATGCTTTGAATCTCATTTGGTATGGAAATAATACAAATAGTTCTTTGTCATGCAATTATGTAGAACTAGGTACATATATACAGTTAAGTCCATGTTGTTGCGTATTTCACACTGGGTCTGGAAATACGGCCAAATTGTGTGACGTAAAACTGAGAATTAGATTTAACAACTGGAACTGTCTCTGCAGAATGTTCAATCTTGGGAATATCTGGAACATCTTCAGGAATGGCAGTAGGGGTTGAGACACTTTCTGGGATGGCAAAAATGTCCGACTTGCTCTGAGATCTAGTTTGTATCACAGGAACAGTGCTGAGATAATGCTTCTGGTACAGGAAGAGGATGTCTGCAATTTCTCTCTTATTCCACACCCTCAGATTCTACAAAGTAGGATCTCAGCTCGGGTCATATTGTAACCTGACCAATCAGGTTGAAACATTTCACCATTTGTATCCCGTCTCCCCTTCTTTTAACGGACAAAGAAATCTGCTCTATTTATCATCACTGGACTTGTGGATAGAATGCTTCTTGAATAGTTGGGCATTGATGGTTCTGTTGTTTGCTTTAGGCCTCAATAAACTGGAACTAATAGGTAGCGTTGTTCTGGTTTGGCTGGATAGAAGTGAGCCAAGTATATTGTCAAAGGGTATGTTTCTGAGATTAAGTAGATTCAAAAAGACATCGGTATTGTCACTCTTTGACCTTTCAAGTAATTGCTTTGCACTCTGCACTGCACTTTCAGCTAGTCTGTTTGGACTGTGGATATTCAGGACTGCTAGTAACATGTAAAAAGTCACATTCTCTTGCAAATTTCTGAAGCAGCTGACTAGTAAATGCACCATTGTCAGAAATAACTTTGTGCATACTACCATGAACTGAGAAATGATGTTTCAACTTAGTAATAACAGTACTGGATATGAGATTAGGTTGTAGATCAATCTCAAACCAGTTAGAATAAGACTCTACCAATACTAAGTAATGTTGATTGTCCCACTCAAAGGTATCAGTGGCTACTGTTGACCAAGGTAGTTCAGGAACTTGACTTGGCTGAAGTGGTTCTTTTTGCAAATGTGGTTTAGTACTATTGTATACTGAACAAGAAGAAAGAACTGTAATAATATCTTTTAACAATGATGGCCTAAATGCTAGTTCTGTCACCCTTCTCTTAGTAGATGTGGAACCTGGGTGACCACGATGCAAAATCTGGGTATTTTCATGTAAGGAAGCAGAAGCCCAATTTTAGGACCTTTGAAAATAATGCCATCTTCCATCAACATCTCATCTCTGTAAGAAAAATAGGTTTGCACTTCAGGTTTTCCACTGGATTGCTTTGACGGCCATCCAACATTAATGTAGTGGCTGAGCTTTTGCAGAATTGGATCAGTCTTTTTGTGATCTCAAAGCTCATCAAGTCTAGTGGTTGAGAAATTACGCACTGCCATCACGTCAAAGTCAAAATTCTCTGCGTCAAGCTGTTCTGTAGTATTTATGAGTAATTTGGATAAAGTATCAGCCAGATAAAGTAGTTTGCCTTTTGCATAGACAATTTTGAAGTTGTACTTCTGCAATTTGAGCATCATTCTTTGTAATCTCGCTGGAGCTGAATGCATAGACTTCTTTAGAATAGTAACTAGAGGTGATCAGTTTCAATCTGAATAGCTTGACCATAAATATAATCATGCAACTTGGAACATGCAAATACTATTGCCAAAAGTTCTTTCTCAATTTGAGCATATTGTATTTGTTTGGTTAAGTGTTTTAGATGCATAAGCTGCTGGTCTGCCCTCTTGAAAAATAACTGCTCCAAGAACAAATTTTGAAGCATCACAGGAAAGAATGGCTGATTTATTGACGTCATAGTATCTTAATTTAGTTTGGGTCACAATTTTCTGCTTAAAGTCTTCAAATGCCTTCTGGTGCTGATGTTCTTTGTGTTTCACTGTTGCAGTCATCACATTTGGGTTATCTGCCTGCAGGTATCCCTCAGCCGGCCTGAATACCAGAGTCTTGGGATTTCTGCGTCAGCTGCTGTCGCTTCTTCCATGATGTCTGGTCGTCAGGGGTATAAAACATGCAGTCGACGCCATTACATCAGTCTTTCTTGCCGTGCAGTGCCCGAAGCAGAAGCAGTTCAAGTGCCAGTTGGCCGACTCCTGAAATTTTCATTTTTCGACTTTCAGACCTGAAGTCTTCTAAAAGATAAGTACCCCGTTGGGGATCCTTTTTTCTTGCTCTAACCGATGTCAGAAAAAATTAATAATTGTCTTGCTGGGGAAAGCAAATACCTCGCAGCGATTTTCATTCTTACTGCATCACCTGTTTAGGCCCAGACCACGACGTCCCTCACAGTCGGTTTTGTGCCTTGTTTAACGCCCAAACTATTCGTCATCGGGCTATTTTTGTAGCTAAATTCTTTCGCTCTCGATCTCCGTACTCCGAAATGT
This sequence comes from Protopterus annectens, assembly GCF_019279795.1. Taxonomy (NCBI): domain Eukaryota; kingdom Metazoa; phylum Chordata; order Ceratodontiformes; family Protopteridae; genus Protopterus; species Protopterus annectens. The sequence continues at coordinate 293,179,123 of NC_056746.1, forward strand.
CTTTAAGCCATCCGACTACCGATCTTTTGAAAAAAACGAAAGTATAAAGACAGACCGCATGGGTCCCAGACAGCCGACGACGCTACCGTTAAGCTAGTCACCAGTCTGCCGGTACTCGGTGAGGTGCTTTCGCATCCCCTGATACCCACTTCTACAGATTTGCAGGCCTCTACTGAGACCCATTTTGAGTCCGGTATGCAGTGAGATGCTTCTTCAACTATGGAACCTGCGGATGTCTCTACCTTGGATGGGTCCGGAGCCACTGTGCAGGCACCAGCTTCTAAGGGTGTTTTCAGGCCTTCCGGTCTACAGATTAAATCGACTACTTCCTTTCAAACCAAAAATACCGAATTTCTCAGGCCTAGTAGTACGCCTAGGAAACCGACGACCAAAGTGCATTCTAAGGCCTACATGCCACAAAAACAAATTATTAGAATGGCTGAGGACCTCATTACTTTAATTAGGGGAAGTCAGCCTTCCCCCTCAAAAAGACCCAGAACTGATTTTACTTCTGATTCTTTTGATCAGGAATCTGATTACTCTGATCCTTCTGATTTCCAAGATATACCCTTGTCTACCTATGAAGATACTGATGCAGAGGATTTCATTCCCTCTGCTTCCCCTCCAGAGGATTTTTCCTTTGGTGAATCCCTGCACACCCTTTGAGAACATTTCTGCTGAGAGAGCCAGGACTACTCCCAGTCCAAACAGAGACACAGTGAATTTTTAAGCTTGCCTCAGCACAGGCCTCTAGCTATCCCTCCTGTTCTGGAAATTGTAGATGATGTCTTACTGGAATCCAGCCTTACCTCTGGTACCTTGCCTCCAGCTCCCAGGAAACCTGACAGGTACTATAGAGTGCCTGACTCCCACAAATTCCTTTTTAGGAATCCTACTGACGATCCAGAGACCATTTCCCAGGGACCTAAAGGCATTAAGGCTACAACTGCCAAAAATCCTAACCCTTCGGACAGGGATTCCAGGGCATTAGATAGATGGGGAAAAAAGGTATACACCTCTGCTACTCTTGCCATTAGGGCTTTAAATTGCCAGTTTCATATGTTAAACTATCAGCAGCATATTATGGAGCTAATTAAACAAAAAATTTTGTTGATTCCTGATTGTGCAGAACTCAGACTACAAGAGTTCATGCATTCTGCTAACCAATTTGGTAAACATACTTTGCAATGTGGGTTTGATGCTTTATAAGCATCTTGCAGGGCTGCTGTCACTGGGTCTGTTCTTAGAAGACATGCTTGGCTTAAGGAACAAAACTTGACAGATCATGTCAAAGCAAAATTACTGGATGCACCATTAAATCAAGAGCATCTATTTGGTAATAAAGCAGTAGTAGTCCTCAAAAGAATGGAGGAGAAAACTAAGTCTATGCAAACTGTTAAGGATTTCTTACAAGTATAGCCACCTAGATTCAGTAGGCATTGGCCTTCACAAAACTGGTCTTTTCCAGTCCCTTCCAGGCCTTCTCAGTCCAAACCCAGAGGCAGCAGACCACGAAGACATCAGTCTCAGGCTATTCACAGATCTAAGAGGTGTAGTGCTCTCCTGTCCAAAACGGGGAGTAGTAAGCCTCCATCTTTTGGTAAAATTGCACAGTGATTTATCCTTAACTCTTCCAAGCCTTGCCCAAGTACTTGCACCTTTAGGAGGAAAACCTGCACTGCACGCCACAAATTGACAGTACATTACCCAAGACAAATGGGTCTTAAACATTGTTTCCCAGGGATACAGATCCACTCACTCCCATCCATAAGCGGATGGCCAGACCTACCACCAAACCAGTGGACAGAGGCCCAAAAGCAAGTACTTTCTCTTCTCAGTATCAAGGCTATTCAACTTGTCCCAGCAGAACAAAGGGGACAAGGTTTTTACTCTAGACTGTTTCTGCCCCCAGAAAAGAAAACTCTCGGCGGCCTATCCTGGATCTGTCTATTCTCAACACCTTTTTGGTGATTCCAAAATTCAAAATGTTAACTCTTCAACAGCTGCTTCCTATGCTAGCCAAGGACTCCTGGCTAGCAACCCTAGATTTAAAAGAAGCTTTTCTGCACATTCCCATAAGGGAATCTTGCAGAAAATACCTAAGCTTCAGAGCAGGCTCTATGCACTATCAGTTCTCTGCACTTCCGGTTGGCTTATATACTGCACCCAGGGTATTAACAAAGTGCCTAGCTCCAGCCATTGCATATTGCAGGCAGAGAATAATTCAAATTTACCCATACTTGGACGATTGCCTGATTCAGTCGGACAGTCTAGAATTGCTACTTCAGTACCTGGCATTTTTAGTGAGACTTCTCACTTCACTGGGGTACACCATCAACGAAAAGAAATCACAATTGGTACCCAGCCTACAGATTGTATTCATGGGAGCAAGCTTGAATACAACTTCCCAGATGGCATTCCTCACTCCAGAGAAACAAATTTATTTGGCAAACTATTTAAATCTACTGGCCACCAAAACCTGGCTATCAGCAAGAAAAATACTGCAAGCCCTAGGGTTCATGGCCTCTTGCATTCTACTAATTCCATATGCAAGACTGCATACGAAGAAACTTCAGTGATACCTAAAAAGTCTCTGGTGTCAACATTCTCAGGACCTGGAAACAATGATTCCTACCAAGTCTCTGGTGTCAACATTCTCAGTACCTGGAAACAATGATTCCTATCATTCCTTGCCTAAGGACAGAGTTCCTTTGGTGGGCAGAGGCCTGCAACCACAACAAGGGACTCCCTTTCATTCTACCCCCTGCCGCCCAAACCCTAACAGACGCGTCAGACTTATGCATGGGGGCTCACATGGCAGGGCAGTGCATCCAGGGCAAATGGAACCCAAAGCAAATGCATCTGCATATCAATCAAAAAGAAATGTTAGCTGTGCAGAATGCTCTGACAGCCTTCAAGGGCCTTATTCTTCCAGGACAACTATTGGTAAAGACAGACAACACCACAGATGTGGTAGATAAACAAACAGGGGGAACCCATTCCTACCCACTCTGCAGACTAGCCATGGCTCTGTGGAACACAGTCTTGAGCAACCAAGTGCACTTTACAAGCTCAATTTCTGCCAGGCAAACTAAATTCACTGGCAGACAAAGCAGAAATCAGCAGAAATCTCATGGATCCACACGAGTGGTAACTGGAACCCAAAATATTCAAGCTTTTGAGGAACAGTTGGGGGGGCACCAGAGGTGGACCTTTTTGCTTCCCCTCAGAACTATCAGTTGAGCAAATATTGCACCAGAACTCCGCACAGCCAAGCTTGGAAAATGGATGTCCTGACCTTCACCTGAGAGCCTCTCAGTCTATGCCTTTCCCCCTCTGCCACTATTCTCGAAGGTTCTACTAAAAATCAAATAAGACAATCCTGATTGCGCCAGACTGGCCATGGCAGCATTGGTACCCTCTTTTGCGCAGCATGACAGTGCTACAACCATGGCACCAGCCTCAGACTCCTTCCCTGCTGTCCCAGCAGGCAGGCCAGATTCTGCACCCTCAGCTACAGACCCTGAACCTTGCAGCCTGGCTAATCCCCTGAATTCAACACCAGCAAGCCTCAGTAAGCAGGTGCTGAATGTCATTCTTGAGGCAAGGAGTCCTAGTACTAGAAAATCCTATTCGGAAAAATGGAAAAGATAGTGCAGTTGTGTACACTTACCATGAATGTAGATTTTTCAGTGTATTCACTGTTGCAGTCCTGATTACCCTCCCTCCAGCCCCCCTGACTTCTCTTGATTTCTTTCCTATCCTTTTTGTCTGGCATATCTTATATCATTGATATTTGTTTTTTGCTTGGGGTATTATATACCATGTAATTGCTTCCTATTTTGGGGGCATTTGCCATCTGGGGCAAGAAAAACTGATGTAATGGCGTCGGCTGCATGTTTTATACCCCTGACGTCATGGAAGAAGCGACAGCATCCGACACGGAAATCCCAAGACTCTGGTATTCAGGCCGGCTGAGGGCTACCTGCAGGCAGATAACCGAAATGTGATGACTGCAACAGTGAATACACTCGAACATCTACATTTATGGTAAGTGTACACAGCTGTACTTTCTAACCAAGACCATGTAAGATTTTTGCGTGTCAGCTCTCTTAAAGGTATTGTCCTCTTACTGAAGTCTGGTAAAATAGTTGACCATGTCTAGGAAACGCTATAGAGCTTGAATATTATTCGGTGCTGACACCTCAAGAATAGCTGCTTGCTTGGTCAGATCTGATGATCTTCCTGTTTCACTGTTGCAGTCATTACATTAGGGTAATCTGCTGGCAGGTTGCCCTCATTCGGCCTGATTAACAAAGTCATGGGTCCTGCGTCAGTTGCTGTCTCTTCTTCCATGATGTCAGGTCGTCAGGTGTATAAAACATGCAGCCAACGCCATTTTCATCAGTCTTTCTTGCTGTGCGGTGCCCAAAGCAGAAGCAGTTGACAAGTGCCTGTCGGCCAACTCCTGAAATTTTCCTTTTCAAGTTTCAGAACCGAAGTCTTCAACCTAAAGCTAAGTACCCCGTTGGGGAAACTTTTTCTTGCTCCTTTCCGATGTTAGTAAAAGTTAATTGCCTTACTTGTGTGAAGCAAATACCTCATAAGGATTTTCATTTGTACTGTATTTCTTGCCTAGGCCCTGAACACAATGTGCCTTGTTGTTGGTTCTGTGCTAAATTTAATCAACGCACTATTAAGAGTCTGTATATTTTTGCATCTAAATATTTTGGCTCAAGATTTAACTATCCAGAAATGTCGTCGGTTGGCAATCCGACTACCGGAATACACAAAAAATGCAAAGAAAAAGACAGAGACAGACCGTCGAGGTTCAAAACCGACGACAAAGCTTCTCCTAAGGCAGTCACCAGTTCGCCGGTACTCAGTGAGGTGCTTTCGTAGCCCCTGATGCCCGCTACTTTTGATTCGCACGCCTCTACTGAGACCCATTCGGAGTCCGGTATGCCACAACACACTTTAAGTATTGAATCCGTGGATATCTCTATCTTAGATGGGTCCAGAGCCGCTGAGCAGGCACCGGCTTCTGAGGGTGTTTTCAGGCCTAAAGATTTGTATATTAAACAGACACCATCTTCAAAACCTAGGCCAAAATCAACTTCTATGTCTAAAAAACTGACGCTTGGGCCACTTGCACAGACCCCTATGCCTAAAAAACAAATGATCAAAATGGCTGAGGATTTAATTACCTTGATTAGGGGTTCCCATCCCCCTCCTGCTAAGAGGCCTAGGCAAGGCACTGATTATGAATCTTCAGATCAGGTTTCCATTTCTTCTGATGCCTCTTCTGATCAGGAATTATCTGTTCCACCTTATGAGGACTCTGATGCAGAAGAATCCATCCCTTCTGCTTCTCCTCCTGAGGATTTTTCTTTTGGAGAAACTTTGCATACCTTAAGGGAACATTTTCACTGGGCGAGTCAGGATTTTTCAGAATCTAAAAAGAGGCTTAGGGATTTCCTCCTTCCTCAGCATAGGCCTTTGGCTATACCTCCTGTTCTAGACATTGTTGATGATGTTTTCTCAGAATCCAGCATGGCTCCTGATTCCCTGCCTCCAGCTCCTAGTAAGCCAGACAGATATTACAGGGTTCCTGACTCCCACAAATTCCTTTTTAAAAACCCTACTGCTGACCCTGAAACCTTTTCTCATGGTCCCAAGGGTGTTGAGGCTTCTACTGCTAAAAATCCTACCCCTTCGGATAGGGACTCCAGGGCGCTGGATAGATGGGATAAGAAGGTTTACACGTTTGCAACCTTGGCAATCAGGGCTTTAAACTGTCAATTTCATAAACTTAAATATCAGCAGCATGTCATGGGCTTACTTAAACAGAAAATGATGTTAATTTCTGACTGTGTGGAAAATAGAGTTACAGGATTTATTGCATTCAGCTGAACAAGTTGGAAAGCATACTTTGCAATGTGGTTTTGATTCGTTGGAGGCCTCTTGCATGGCCGCTGTAACTGGATCTGTGATAAGAAGGCATGCTTGGCTCAAGGAGCAAAATCTGCCTGATCATGTTAAAGCAAAATTGTTGGATGCTCCTTTACAATAGGACAGTTTAATTGGTAATAAGGCAGAAGAAATTTTGAAAAAGATGGAAGATAAAGCTAAATCTATGCAAACTGTAAAAGATTTCCTACAAGTGCAGCCGCCCAGGTTCAGTAGGCACTGGCCTACTAAGAATTGGTCCTTTCCAGTACCCACCAGAGCCATTCAGGTCAAACCCAGACACTCCAAAGGCTCCAGGTTTCAGTCACAAGGAACTTACAGAACAAAACAATGGGGTGCCTCCACCTCCAAATCTGGAAGTAAGAAGGCACCTCCCTACGGTAAACAGTCTCAATGACTTTCCTCTGCCATCACCAAGCACTTATCTTTTGGCAGCCCCTTTTTGGGGGGGGGGATGGCACTTCATGCACAAAATTGGCATCTAATTACCCACGTCAAGTGGGTCTTAAATATAGTATCCCAGGGATACAGATTTAATTTCTACACATTGCCAATCCCAAACAGATGGCCAGATCTGCCTCCAAATCAGTGGGCAGAGGCCCAGAAACAAGTTATGTCCCTCATGAATATGGGGGCTATTCAACCAGTGCCAGAAAAGGAAAAGGGACAAGGTTTTTATTCAAGACTTTTCCTGGTACCCAGAAAAGACAGATGGCGTCCAATTCTTGACTTATCCATTCTAAATACAATCCTGGACATTCCAAAATTCAAGATGCTGACTCTACAACAGTTACTGCCTATGCTAGGCAAGGATGCCTGGTTGGTAACTCTAGACCTAAGAGGCTTACCTGCATATCTCAATCAGGGAATCTTGCAGAAGATACCTCCGCTTCAAAGCAGGCTATTTGCATTATCAGTTCTCTGCACTGCCCTTTGGCTTATCTACTGCGCCCAGGGTCTTCACAAAGTGCCTGACACCAGTAATTGCATTTTGCAGACAAAGAAACATTCAAATTTATCCTTATCTGGTGATTGTCCTTGTTTTCTGTCTGAATTAGACACTCTTCAACAACGTCTGGCATTTGTAAAAAGGCTCATAACTTGTCTAGGGTACACCATAAAAGAAAAGAAATCACAACTGGTACCCTCTCAAAAAATTACATTCATGGGTGCAAGCTTGAATACAACTGCCCAGATGACTTACCTCACTTCAGAAAAACAAATTCAATTGATTTACTTCAAACAAGTGGCCACAAAAACCCAGCTATCTGCAAGACAAATTCTGCAGGCCTTGGTGTTCATGGCTTCCTGCATTCTACTAATTCCATATGCAAGACTGCATATGAGGAAACTTCAGTGGTACCTAAAAAGCTTATGGAGTCAACATTGTCACAGCCTGGAAACAATGATTCCTGTCATTCCTTGCCTGCAGCAAGAGTTCCTATGGTGGGCAGAGGCCTGTCACCAAAACAAGGGACTGTCATTCATTCCACCCCCTGCCACCCAAACCCTGACTACAGACGCATCAGATTACGCTTGGGGGGGGCATCTGGCAGGGAGATGCATTGAGGGCGAATAGAGCCCAAATCAAATGCACCTACATATCAACCAGAAAGAGATGCTAGCTGTACAGAATGCTCTGACAGCCTTCAAGGGCTTTCTTCATCCAGGACAACTACTGATAAAGACTGACAACACCACAGTTATGTGGTACGTAAACAAGTGGGGGGGGTACCCATTCCTACCCTCTTTGCAGACTAGCTATGGGTTTGTGGAAGACAGCCTTGACTTACCAAATACATCTACAAGCTCAATTCCTGCCAGGAAAGCAAAATATTCTGGCAGACGACCTAAGCAGAAATCTTATGGAACAAAAACGAATGGAAACTGGATCCACAAATCTTCAGCATGTTGACATGGAAATGGGGGGAGCCCAGACATAGTTTTGGGGTGAGGCAAAAAGATCCATCAGTTGGACAAATTCTACACTAGTCCATCACAAAAAAGCTTGGAACGTGGATGCTCTATCCTTCAGCTGAAAAAAACGTATCAGTCTATGCCTTTCCCCCTCTGGCTCTGCTCTCCAAGGTCTTACTAAAAGTCAGACAGGAAAAACCGAAAAGGATTCTGATTGCTCCAGACTGGCCTCGCCAACACTGGTACCCGCTCCTACGCAATATGTCACACCTTCCTCCGTGGTACCTGCCTCAGACACCTTATCTACTGTCTCAACAGAACTATCAAATTCTGCACACTCCGATCCAAACTCTGAATCTTGCAGCATGGCTAATCAACTAATTTCACCAGTTACATCTCTCAGCAAACCTGTGTTGGATGTCATTTTGGAGCATAGAAAGCCTAGTACTAGAAAATCTTATGCTGATAAATGGAAAAGATTCTGTGCCTGGAACCAAGCACAAGGAATAAACACAGCAATGCCCAATATTCCTCAGATTCTGCAATATTTAACTGAGATGCTTCACAAGGGCCTATCTTTTTCTTCCATAAAAATCCATGCCTCTGCCATTTTGGCTCATTACAACACAGAGCCTAGTCTCTTTTCTCATCCACTGCTAAAGCAGTACCTCTGAGGGGCCAAAAATTTGAGACCTCCCAGGAGAGCACCAACCCTGCATGGGACCTCATTTTTGTTAGAAAAATTCACCCTACCTCCTTTTGAACCAGCTACTACTGCAGACATAAAATGTCTCTCTTGGAAGACAGCTTTTCTTTTAGCAGTCACTTCAGCTAGAAGGATTTCAGAACTACAGGCTCTCATGGCAGTGGAGCCTTTTATTATCTTATACCCGGACAGGGTGGCTCTCAGGACCAATCCATCCTTTGCCTAAAGTGGTATCTAGTGTGGCTCTTAATCAGACCATTCATCTGCCAACCTTTTTCCCAACTTCACAGAACAAGGGGGAGCGGATTCTGCATTCATTGGATGTACACAGACAACTAAGATTCTACTTAAACAGGACAGAATCTCTAAGAAAGTCTGAGCAATTACTGGTGGCATTTGCTGCAGGGGCAGAGGGAAAGGCTATTTCAAAGCAGACTATTTCAAAATGGATAAGCCATTGTATTCTTTTCTGCTACATGCACCATGGTAAACCTGTCCCCAAGGGGATCAGATCCCATTCCACCAGGGCTGCATCTACTTCTGCAGCCTTTCTCAGAAGGGTTCCTACCAGAGACATTCTAGAAGCTGCTACCCGGAGCTCAGTTCATATGTTCACCAGACATTACCATTTACCTCTCTTATCTAAATCCAGAGCAGGCTTTGCCACTGCTGTCCTGCAGGGCCTTTTAGCTGCTCCTAATGCTGTATAATTCCATCCTCCCAACCATAGCTTTGGGATTCTACCCAAATGTAGTAACTGCAACAGGGAAACACGAAGAACATAGTACAGTTGTGTACACTTAACATAAATGTAGATGTTGGCGTGTATTCACTGTTGCAGTCCAGATTACCCACCCGCCAGCCCCCTATTTGTCTATTTTTATACCTCTTTCTTTTACTATGCTCAAAAGCCTTTTTGGTGTATTTGCTTTTATTTGGAGGTATATTTTTTATGTTCTAAATTACATGTATATGTATGTATATATATATGTATATATATATATATATATAAAATTATATAATTTGCTCCCCATTTGGAGGGCACCTGACATCTGGGGCAAGAAAAACTGATGAAAATGGCATCGGCTGCATGTTTTATACCCTTATTGACCTGATGTCATGAATGAAGGGACAGCAACCGACGCAGGACCCAAGACTTCGTTAATCAGGCCGACTGAGGGCAGCCTGCCAGCAGATTACCCTAATGTATTGACTGCAACAGTGAATACACTCGAACATCTTCATTTATGGTAACTGTACACAACTGTACTGTCTCAAGCCAGTACTGGTAAATAAATGACCTACATATGTAACTTCTGGTAGCCTGAATTGACACTTCAGAGGATTGAACTTTAAGTTTACTTCACGTGCTCTGTCTAGAAATCTCTTTAGGTTTCTGCCATGCTCTGCTTCACCATTGCCTCCAACCAATAAATCATCTACTGTTATGGCACAAGGGTTACCTGAAAACATTTGTTTCATTTCAGGCTGGAAGACTTCACTTGCAGAATTCATTCCAAATGGCATCCTTAGGAATCTATCTGCCAGATGAGGTACTGAAAATAGTCCGTAATGAGGATTTGAGATGAAGCATCACTTGCCAAAATGAACTTTTTGCATCCAAGACAGAAAAAAAAGTGGCATTTGGTATTAGAACTGTGACCTCTTCGACTGTATGCAGTGGATGATGTCTCTTCAATGCTTTGTTCAGATCTCTTGGGTCAATACATATTCTGGTTTTGTTTGAGCCTTTTTTGAGAGCTGCTACCAAGGGTGACACCCATTCAGATGGTTCTGTGACCTAACAAATTACATCTTGCTGTACCATTTTATCCAACTGAGCTTTGACTTTATCCTGCATAGCGATTGGAGCATTTCTTGCTGGACTGTGGGAGTTGACTTCTTGTTCTAACTTCATGGAATGCACAACTGGATGTCTGCCCAACTAGTCTTCGAAAACATCAACATACTCTGAGAAAATGGCTTCAGAAAAATTGGAACTAGGATATGCACTTAAATGATGAACTTCTTTGGTAAAAGAAAGCAGATTCATTCTCAAACTGTCTTTGAGACCCAAAAATGGCTGCACAGGTCTTCGAACTACATAGAATAACAGGGTGTAACAGGTCTTAGCCAAATAACATGAAAGCATTACTGAACTCTCTGAGTTTCTTCACCTCCATAAGCAATGCGTTTCGCACTACTGGCCAGACTGAGTTGCTCATTAATTCCCACTTCAGCAAATGTGTCTGCTGATATAACATTGCACTTTGAACCAGTGTCTACTTTAAGATCTGTAGATTTGCCATTGATCTAGACACTACAAAATACTTCACTGTTTGCCAGTAAATTCACTGCATCAACTCTCTCACCAATTACTGATAAACAATCTACATAAAAAGTAGGGCTGCAGTCTACTTGATCAGTTTGCTTTCTTTGTGTGACCCTCCTTTATAACTGTGTTGGGATTACATGATTTGCAAAATTTTTCAAAATGGTTCCATTTTTATACTTGTGACACTGCTGACCAAATGCTAAGCATTTTTTCTTTTATTGTCATGATTGGCACCGCAGTTGCGACAGTTAACAATAAAGCTGGACTTGAGTTTTGCTGTGTCACGCCTGTACTGCACTGAGCATGCTCCTTTCTTAGGACTTACTGGAAAACTATGTGGTTTCCCTGGTGAACCAGCAGGGGTTGTGGCTGCCATGTGCTTAGGCCTACTTCTGTTTGCCACATGTTCCATGCTATCTACAGTTGCTCTGCAGCCTGCTGAAACCATGCTCTTGGCACTTGCAAGCATACTTATGTATTTTTCTGTAAATTCATGCATTTGACAAATCTCTATGGCTTTACTCAACATTAAATCACTGTCACAAAGCAAAATCGAGAACAGCAGCACTATTAATACCACAAACGAGCCTGTCTTTCATTAACTCATCTTTTAAGTAATTGAACTGACACATCTTAGCTTTGTTTCTCAAGTCAATAATATAAGCTGCAAATGTTTCCCCTGGTTTCTAATCTCTTGTGTAAAACAAATGCCTCTATAATGTAATATTTGTCTTGGGATTGCACATTTCTTTGAATTTGGGCATCAAACATTCTAGGGTCCTTCGTTGATTCAGCCTGTACAACAATATGAAGATTTTCACCATCTCCCTCATATACTGCTGGTGCATACACAAATGAACATTCTCTTTCAGTCAGTGGCCTCTGACCCAGCTAGGTTTTGCAAAATGAATGCACTGGTGCATACTTCTTTGTCTGAAAAAGCTACTTGTATAAAAATATTGTACTCCTGCTCAAATATTCTCCAATTCTGTACAATATTCTTATCAAGTACAAGTGGTAAGGGCTTCCGAAATCCATACACCATATTAGCACATACCAGTGATGGGTTTTCAAATATGCAGAAATACTCGCACATACATATATGCAAAAACTTATGCCAATATTTGTAACTTTGCCCAGTAGCACAACAAGCCTCTGTATAACTGAACTTTGCAAAATAAGTCTCTTAGGCACTGTAATACTCTTGAAATTACTCTACTGCAAGAAATCACCTCTTATCAGTGTAAGAAACATTTCAAATAACTGCACAATGTGAATGAACTGGGCAAAAGCTGAGAGTCAGGAACACTTCTAGTAATTGCACTTTGTGAATAAACAGTACACAGGACTCTGAAATTTCCCCAACTGGTGGTACCTTGCTAAAAATTCTTTACAGTATAAGAAACACTGTAATGGTGGCACTGTGTGAATAGACACATCCAGCACAAGAAACATTTCATAATGGCTATACTTTGAGTGTACTTAATGAAATAGTTGCACTTTGCACACATATAAGCTCTTCAGAATACATGCACAATAATAAGCACACACTGTAAGCACTTTTACACACATTGAGATACTCCTAATAAGTCTAGTTATGCCCTTGATACAATACGAAGTCGTAGTTATGCCAAAAACATGTAGAATCCTTGCTTTATTTACTCTTAATGTGCCCTTTTTTGTCCTTATTATATTTGTTTTGCTTGTTTAATCTCTTTATGTGATAGTGTTCAATCTCGCTGTTTGTTCTTACACATGGGTTCGGAGCCGATCCTCGGCTCCGTGCCGGCCTCTTGCAAGCTCTGCATCGAGAAGAAGCTTGAGACAATCTAATACCCACAATCCCCCTCTGCCTTTACCTCAGATCTAGTTTGCCGCTGCTGCGTTCGCATCGCTGGGAGCTAGCTCGATGTTGTTGACTGGTTAAATTCTCGGTACCGTTAAGCTTTTTTATCGGTTAGAATTTTTCGGGGCCTACAACCCTTCTTAAATTTAATAGGATTTGACTTTTATACCGGATTTGACAATTTTTTCTCGGATTTGACTACATTACTGGACTTGTCTTTTACTTCTATAATGTCTGATAAGGTAAAATCAGGATTTAAGCGTTGTCAGTGTGGCCAGAAAATGTCAGTGACTGACAACCATAGTTCCTGCGTCTACTGCCTTGGCCCTCTCCACTTGCAAGAGGACTGTTCCATCTGTCACTCTTTTAGTGGGAGGGTCATGACAGATAGGCGCAGGAAACTAATGGACAGAGGTTTATTAAAACCTTCTTTTCAGGAGGCTCTAGATGCTTCTGACCAGGCATCAAAATCCTCTAAGGAATCGAAGACGTCGGAGCCCAAGTCATCGGCTCCGAGCTCTTCAGCAAAGGTTAGATCACCGGTTCCACAGACTTGGGCCGAGTGTTCAACTGGTATCGGTTCCTGAGCCTCGAGTCTTGGAACCGGTGATGGAGCTCCCTCCTTCGACCTTATTGAGGTCGGCTCCGTCTTCGGTTCCTTCGACCCGTTCTTCTTACAAACTCTCTGATATCGATGTGGATCGTGTGGTGCAGAAGTTATTGGAGCATTCGGCCCTGTCCAAACTTATTTCGGTTTCCACCCAGTTGGTGTCGAAACTTGAAGGCCTCCCGGTGTCTCCATCCATTCCTCCTCCGAGACCTGTTCAGTCTTTGGAGCCGGAAGAGGCTGATCTACTGATTGTGGAGCCCTCGGGTCCAGAACCGTCTTTTTCTCGGTCTGTTCCTCTCACCTCGACTCCGTCGGACCGATACGAGTCTCGGAGCCGACGGTCTGTCCTTGGTTCCGGGGCCGAGAGTCGAACCGATGTTTCGGTTCCGACTCTCCCCCTCGGGGCCTCGGTGCGGATCGATTCGGCTCCGTCCTCGGGGTCGATGCCTTCGGTGCCTGTGTCGGGGATTCTTCCCATTTCCTCGGAACCGGGAGATTCTTCGATGCGGGACCGGGCGTTCGACCTAATGAGGAAGGTGTTGTCTACCCAGACAACCACATCAGTCGAAGCAACCTCTCCTCCCCATAAAGGGCCGTTATCCTCCTCTGCACCCACGGCCACATCCAAGCGTCGGGCACCAGTGTCTCAGCCACCCCTGGAGGGTGCCCCTCTTCCTCGGAGGCTTCTTCGGATGCTCCCCACGAAGAAGTCCCTAGGAAAAGATTGTGTAAGAGGAGACACTTGGATTCTCCACAAGAATCCTTGACATCTGATACTGACTTAGATGAGTCAGAAGGGTCCCCTAAGTCACCTTCAGAAGATGTCTCTTTTTGACATATTGGAGATCCTGAAACAGAGAGGTGACTGGCAGTCCCTTCCCCCTTCTGAGGATGAGTCAGTTTTGCTGAAGGCATTTGGTGCTCGCCCTTCCTCCTCCTGGGTCACTCCGCCCTTCGATGAATTAATGGAACTAATTGCTCGAAGGGCGTGGGAGGCTCCTGACACACTGGAACCAGTCCCAAGGAAACCCAATAAATACATCACGGCACCTCAGGACAAGTCCTACCTGACAAAAGGAGTTCCAGTGGACGCTATGGTGGTGGCAGCGGCCACGAAAAAGGAGATGTCAGAGTCTTCCTCATCTGTCCATCCCCCTAATAAAGATTCTAGGACGATGGATAGGTATGGGAAGTGCATTTTTAGTTCAGCGGCTTTTTCCATGCGATCCCTGAACTATTTGACCCATTTTACACGTCTACAGAGGGATCTAGTCAAAGAGTTGGGAGATACCCTCCAGGGTACTACAGATGCTGCTGTCTCAGAGAAAGTGACAGCACAACTTAATACCCTTACATCCATTGTGAACTCGTCCATGAGGCTGATTTCCTCGCAGCGAAGGTTCGAGTAGGGCAGCAGCTTCAGCGATTGCTCTTCGCAGACAATCCTGGATGCGCTTATGTTCCTTTGCGGAAGCCTTCAAGTCTTCCTTTACTAACGCCCCATTTGACGGTGCCACTCTCTTTGGCCCCAAAGTAAAGGAGACCCTTACCCGGTGTGAACAGGAGGGAAAGACTCTGTCTGCTGTCTGAGTCCGTTTTTCCACCCCAACCAGACCGTACCCCAAAGGGCAACGTGGTGGAAAAATGTGGTTTCGAAAACCCCAAGGAGCTTTCTCAGGCACACAGGGAGATGCCCCCTCTAGAGGCAGAGGAGGAAGACGCCGCCCAGGCGGCAGAGGGGGTCCGCAACATCAAGGTGACAGGGAGACACTCCCTGGTAAACCTTTCCAGCACTCCTGAGAGGAAGCCCGACTGTCCTGCTCTGGAGGCAGTCGGGGGTCGCTTAGCTTTATACCCTCAGGCCTGGCAAAATGTAACTACAGACAAGTGGGTAAAAAGCGTGGTTACCAGAGGTTACAACATACCCTTTCTATCCCATCCCATTCCAAAGAAAAGACTCCCAGATGTACCGCCCCATCTGCGAGAGCCAGCAGCTATAGAAATTTCAAAGCTGCTAGAAAAAGGAGTCATCCAACCAGTCCCAGCGGACCAGCAAGGATTCGGGACTTACTCAAGGTTCTTTTAGTTCCAAAGAAAACAGGGGACTGGAGGCCCATCCTGGACCTAAGCTACCTCAATACCTTCGTCAGGAAAGAAAAGTTCGAATGGTCACGCTTCAATCGATCCTTCCATTCTTACAGAAGGACGACTGGATGTGCTCAATAGATCTAGAAGATGCATACTACCACATCAAAATGGCCAGGGCATCCAGAGATCATTTGCGCTTCGGCTGGGGCCAGTCACTTTCAATTTCGAGCCCTGCCCTTTGGTCTGACCTCAGCCCCAGGGTCTTCACCAAATGCTTGGCAGTGGTAGCGTCTCACTTGAGACGCCAAGGATTCCAGGTGTTTCCGTATCTGGACGACTGGCTCCTTTCTGCCACCACCCAGCGTCAACTATTACAGGCCAGAGACTTTACTCTTCAACTGTGTGTTCACCTAGGAATTTCCGTGAACTTGGAAAATCCTTGCTTCAGCCATCACAAAATATTTTGTTCATAGGAGCAGAATTAAACACACGTCAGTTAATTCTAAGACTTCCCCGGAAAGGATACTATCACTTCAGACTCACATACGTCTTCTACTTTTGTCAAGGAAATCTCCAGCAAAACTGGTACTGAAGGTTTTGGGACTCATGTCAGCCTCCCTTATTGCAATACCCTTGGGAAGGCTGCACATGAGAGTCCTTCAATGGTTACTGTTTGCACAATGGTCGTTTCA
The DNA here is from genome assembly GCF_019279795.1 of Protopterus annectens. Taxonomy (NCBI): domain Eukaryota; kingdom Metazoa; phylum Chordata; order Ceratodontiformes; family Protopteridae; genus Protopterus; species Protopterus annectens. The sequence goes on from NC_056746.1 coordinate 293,195,287, forward strand.
ACAACTACCTCTAACACACGAGATTCTTATAACGAAAACATGCAAGACACATCTAAACTGGTGGCTTCAAACGTGCAACCTTTCCAAGGGGAGACCATTTGTGCTACCCACACCTACAGTTACGGTGACCACGGACGCTTCCCTGATAGGGTGGGGGGGCATCTTTCAGGGACAGACAGTCCAAGGCGAATGGACCAATTTGGAGTACAATCTGCACATCAATGTTCTAGAGTTGAGGGCAGTGTTTCTAGCGTTGCAACACTTTGCTCCCCTTCTTCCTCTAGGAGCTATTGCAGTTCAGACGGACAACATGTCGGTAGTCTGGTACATAAACAAGCAAGGGGGAACCAAGTCCTATCAGCTATGCAGAGAGGCCATGAGAATCTGGCAGTGGGCGGAGTCCACGGGTCGCTTTCTAATAGCAACGCACATCCCGGGGTCATCCAACGTCATAGCCGACAGGCTGAGCAGAGCAATTCTGTTACCGCACGAGTGGTCCCTAAAACAGTCAGTGGCGAAAAGGATTTTTCGCATGTGGGGCCAGCCTTCCTGCGATCTGTTTGCGTCTCCAATGAACGCCAAATGCAGGAGCTACTTTGCCCTCCAGGGGAGGTCCCCAGGGACGCACTGATTCACGATTGGCCCCGGGACTCCTTTACGCATTTCCTCCATTTCCCCGATATCAAAGTTTCTCCAGAAAGCCAGAAACCTTCACAGGACAATAATCCTCATTGCCCCATTCTGGCCTCGTCAAATTTGGTTTCCCTTCCTGAAGACACACTGCATTCGGGAACCCTGGATTCTGGACCCAGAGCCAGATCTGTTGACTCACTCGTCAGGGGCTCCCCATCCCGCGCTCCGGTCCCTCCATCTAGCAGCTTGGCTGCTCCAGTTCCCAACTTAGCCAGGTCTGATCTTCTTTCGCCAGCAGTTCGGAATATATTGGTGGCTTCTCATAAAGCTTCCGCTACTAAAACATATTCTAGTAAATGGAAGCGATTTGTATTCTGGGTGAATACACAGCAAGTGGATCCTTTTATAGCTCCTTTGAATAAAATATTAGAGTTTTTAACGGACTTATTCCATCAGGGTGCTTCTCCTGCTACACTAAGGGTTCAATTGGCTGCCATTTCAAATTTCCATGTGGAAGAATGTGGGGCTCCTGTTATGGCCACAGACTTTGCAAAGCCTTTTTAAAAGGAGTTTTTCACATTAGACCACCAGTCAGATCTCCTACGTCACCTTGGAGTCTAAACTTGTTGTTATCTAAATTAATGTTGCCCCCCTTTGAACCTGCCTCTTCTTGCCCATTAAAATTTTTGTCCTGGAAGACTCTCTTTTTGGTAGCCATTACTTCCGCTAGGCGAGTATCTGAACTTCAGGCTCTCTCCATCAAGCACCCTTATTTGATCTTTCACTCTGACAGAGTTTCTCTTCGAACCAATTCATCCTTCCTCCCTAAAGTGTGTTCTATTAACAATATTAATCAGTCCATTGAATTACCCACTTTCTTCAGAAATCACTCCAACAAAATGGAGTATATGTTGCACAAATTAGATGTTCACAGACAACTAAGATTTTATTTGGATAGAACAAAAGATCACAGAAAAACTGATCAACTCTTTGTGGCTTTTGCTGATAGCAGGAAAGGACTAGCAGTTACCAAAAGAACTCTTTCTAAGTGGTTAACGGATTGTATAATCTATGTCTACGATTCTTCAAATCAGACTCTTTTGCACAAACCCAAAGGACATTCCACAAGGTCATTGTCTACATCTTTGGCTCATGCAGCCCGCCTACCACTGGACGCTATTTGTGCGGCTGCTACTTGGTCTAAGCCACATACATTCATTTCTCATTATAAGGTAGACAAGGCTTCTAGGGACAGGGCAACCTTTGGTTCCACTGTGCTCAAGAACGTCCTTCCGTGAGTTCCTCAGGAACAAGGAGCTAGGGACGCTACCCATGTGTAAGAACAAACGGCGAGATTGAACACTATCACATATAGAAGTTATGTCCTTACCATAACGTTCCATGTGGAGTGTTCATCTCGCCTTTGTTCTTACATTCCCACCCTCCCGCCCTTAAGAAGAACGTTCTTTTGATGCCTGGCCAGGAGCATCCTGCTGCTGCAAATATTGTGTACATAGTTGGCATATATATATATATATATATGTATGTCTATTTGTCTTTCTATATATAGTTATGCATAGATTCTTTCTGTGCATATGTGATGTAAGCATGAATGTGCTCTCTCTGGAGATTGGTTTGCTTGCAAACTAGATCTGAGGTAAAGGCAGAGGGGGATTGTGGGTATTAGATTGTCTCGAGCTTCTTCTCGATGCAGAGCTTGCAAGAGGCCGGCACGGAGCCGAGGATCGGCTCCGAACCCATGTGTAAGAACAAAGGCGAGATGAACACTCCACATGGAACGTTATGGTAAGGACATAACTTCTATTTATGCCCTTTGTACTTTTTTGTGCTCGTTTTGCTCTAAACATACCCGTTTTACCGTAAATGCAGTTGTTTTGCCGTAAATGCACTCATTTTGCTTTTCTGATAATCATTTCATCAAATATCTCAATCTTAAACATTTTACTTAGTTAATCAAAAACGAGGCCCTTGTCAGCAGAAAACAGCTCGAAGAAAGTCCTTAACGCAATTTATTAATAAAAACAGCAAAGCGTTTTCACCACAGAATTCTGCGGCTTCATCAGAGAAAGTGTAACACTCCAGGAAAAAAACACTCCATAAATATCTTAAAAGATCAGGAAGTGACATTTTACTATTTCCTGAAGTTCATTGGTATTGCATGTGATAATCAAATGTAATAGCGCATTGCGCCTACATATGACAAACCATTGAAATATATACGCAGAAAACCAGCTACCAAGGTAAAAAGTGTACACCTATAATCTAATAAAAATACAAAAGTGCTACACTTAACATTAAAATATATAATACATAAAAATATGTTAAGAAGTGTTGAATTATTAAAACATGGGTCATCAAACCAGCACTGCTAAAATTAGTGCTTACCTTCAAAATACAAACAAACTTAGTACCTAGCAGCACTAACAAGTATTGTGTGTATGATCTAGAAACACACCACAGTAACTACTAAGCTGATCTTTAACAATAAAAATATAAATATATATGCATATTTCACCAAATGTATCCTGTATTACCCATATAACTTATCTAAGATAAAACATAGCATTACAAGGCCTTGATTTGCTTCTTAAAGATACAGCAAATATACTCTGATCTACACAAGGACACTTTTATTAATTATTACTTGCACTATTGTAGTTTAACTGCGGTGGTGGTGCTGCGGTAGCGTTGTCGTCTCATAGCAAGACGGTGTCCCATTCCATTCTCAGCTAGAGCGTCTTCTGTGTGGAGGCATATATGAATGGGGTGTGCCTTCGTTGAAGGTTCTGCGTCAGGGCTGGTAACCCGGTACGTAAAAATCCACTACCAATCATTAGCGGACCGGAGTTCCGCTGTGGAGACCCCTAACCGGGAAAAGCCGAAAGACACAAACTTGCACTATTGTAGTTTATATCCCCAGCATATGAAAAAAGGTGTTGTAAAAAGGCAGCTAATTAGATTAAGTAGGTTGGCCAGTTCCGATTTTGTTTTCAGTGTTTATGTAGATGACTTAAAGAACTTATTCTTGGTAAGAAATTATCCTTTGCCGTTATTGTCTTCTATCATTAATGAAGTTTACAAGCTTAGACAAGATAAAGTGAAGCCCATTTTGTATTCTTTAAAAGTTCCTGTATTGAGTGATGTTAGCCCCTCTGAGAATAACAGCACATCAAGGTACTTTTCCTTTACCCATAAACTTAGGATACAATAGAAGAGTCTGTGGGTTCTTTTCAAGCAGCTTTATTATGTACAAACACATCACAATAGAAGTTTACTGACTTTAACGTGGATAACTTATATGCAAGCTAGCTATTGCAATCATACATGCTCACTCTCTGACTGCACTCTGAAAATGGCACTAGGAATAGCATGTGCCTGTTGTTTACATGTGCATATTCAGTCCTTGATTTGCTTCTTAAAGATACAGCAAATATACTCTGATCTACACAAGGACACTTTTATTAATTATTACTTGCACTATTGTAGTTTAACTGCGGTGGTGGTGCTGCGGTAGCGTTGTCGTCTCATAGCAAGACGGTGTCCCATTCCATTCTCAGTAGAGCGTCTTCTGTGTGGAGGCATATATGAATGGGGTGTGCCTTCGTTGAAGGTTCTGCGTCAGGGCTGGTAACCCGGTACGTAAAAATCCACTACCAATCATTAGCGGACCGGAGTTCCGCTGTGGCGACCCCTAACCGGGAAAAGCCGAAAGACACAAACTTGCACTATTGTAGTTTATATCCCCAGCATATGAAAAAAGGTGTTGTAAAAAGGCAGCTAATTAGATTAAGTAGGTTGGCCAGTTCCGATTTTGTTTTCAGTGTTTATGTAGATGACTTAAAGAACTTATTCTTGGTAAGAAATTATCCTTTGCCGTTATTGTCTTCTATCATTAATGAAGTTTACAAGCTTAGACAAGATAAAGCGAAGCCCATTTTGTATTCTTTAAAAGTTCCTGTATTGAGTGATGTTAGCCCCTCTGAGAATAACAGCACATCAAGGTACTTTTCCTTTACCCATAACTACGGTTATGGGTATTAAGAATATTACCATGAACAACTGGAAGATTATTTTGGGAAATGAGAAGACTGAAATATTGAGCAGTAATCCACTCTACATTCAAAAAGGGCTTAAATGTTAAAACATTATTAGAAAGATCCAAGAACTTTAGGAGGATGAACAGCAACAAACTTGGTTCATTTGAATGCGGCAAATGTAAATATTGCCACTTTTTAGCTAACTGCTCTGTTATTAGTGGTGAAGCCTTAAATAATACAATTACAGCAAAAGGTAGCTTTACTTTCGAGTCTTGTGGTGTAGTGTACATTGCATGTTTTGAAACTTGTTCATGGTATTCCATCGGCAAAGCACTGCGCAAGTTAAATAAAAGGATATATGAACATTATTTGGCTATCTGTAAAAAGGATTTAAATAATGCCCTAGCTAAGCATTCTTTGAGTTTTGAAAACTTTAGGAAGTTTATTTTTTTTTTGTTTTAAATCAAGTTGACCTAAATGGTTTTTTGGGTAATCACGTGTTAGAATGCTGTGAAGCAGAGTGGCAGCCACGCTTGTGTGTGGACATTAATCCCAGTCTTAATGAACACACAAATTTAAAATTTTTTCTTTTAGCACAGAAGTTATAGCAAGATCTGAAGTAGTTACTTCATTTGCCCTGCAACCTGTGGGTATTGGATCCAATCTCTGATCCGAGCCGGCAGCTTCACAAGCTACAAGATCCGAGCTCCTAGCTCCTCCCCCTACCCATAATCCCCTGCCACTAACTGCATTACCTCAGATCGTTTTTGCCGTGGCTGTAGACAGCTACTTTTTGAAGAGCTCCTTAGCTGACTGGTGAGATTGTTCCTTTTTTCTTAGAAAAGCCTTTTCTTAGTGTTGATTGTGGTGTGTGTGTGTGTGTGTGTGTGTGTGTGTGTGTGTGTGTGTGTGTGTGTGTGTGTGTGTTCAGAGACCTATAGCCAGTATAGGTCTCTGAACACACACACACCACAATCAGAGACCTATAGCCATTGTAGTTTGTTAAATAGTTTCCCTTTTTTTGTTTAGTGTTAGTTTTTCTGTGTCCCCCCACCCCCACTTAGTGTTTGGGTGTGCGTGCATTGTGGTAGAGAATGGCTGAAGGACCCAAGGCCATTTTTTCAAAATGTACTGAGTGTGGCCATAAGCTTTCCCCTGCTGATGGCCACACTCAGTGTGTTTTATGCCTGGGGGAGGCTCATTTATCAACAGACTGCCAAATCTGTGCAGCCTTTAACCCCCGGGCACTTAGGGACAGGAAGAATAAGCTAATCCTGGCGGGCTTGCTTCCCCAGGATTCGGCTGCTTCTTCCTCTCCCGCCAAGGCTCAGGCTGTTTCCACAGCCCCAGTGCCGTCCGTTCCCCCCGCTCAACCAGGGACTCAACCTCCCGCTTCGGGCTTGAGTTCGGGGGACTCTGGTGCCTCTTCCTCTAAAGAGAAGAGGCACAAAGATAAGGAGAGACATAGGTCTCATAAAAGGCAGGCTGAGACTCAACCCTCAGCCCCGCCATCTAAGCTAGCTCTCCCTCAAGGGTTTCCGGATCCTTCCCCTCTCGGCTCTGTTCGCGTCATTTTTCGCCGGAGTCTGAGGAGGAGTACCGATCTCCCTCGAGGTCGTCGAGGCGACCCTCCCGGCCTGCCTCGACAACTTCCTCTAGGTTGACCAGGAGCCTCACCGAAGCCGATATGGATCGGATGACGCGACGATTCCTGCAGACCCAAATGCAGATAGGGGTGCTCTTGCCTCCCCCCCTCAGTCATCGGATCCGGGCCCTTTCGGAGCCGGGGTTTCATCGGCGCCGATGCCTCCCGTCTCTTCGACGCTGACCATGCCCTCGAGTGTTTCGTATCCGAGTTCTCGGGGCCGAGGGCCGAGCGTCGGATCCGGGGCAGTTGATGTGTCTTCGGTGCCGCTAAGGTCGGAGCACACTTCTCTCTCGGATCCGACTACATCGGCTCCGACTCCGGTCCCTACCTTGGAGCCGAGGAGATTGCTCTCGGAGCCTGGGGAGAGTAGTTCTCCTTCGGCTTTCGAGGTAGTGCAGAGGGTGCTGTTGAGATCCTCCAGGTCCCCGGTCCGGGCTTCGGATCCTCCCGCACCCCCGCTGCATATGGGTCTATCCTCCGTCATCCGTCCATTGGGAAGCCGTTGACGAGCCCTCCTCGGACAGTCCCACCGAGGAGGTCCCTCGTAAACGGAGGTGTAAAAGGAGGCACCTGGACTCCCCTGAGTCAGTCACCACAGACACTGATTTGGAGGAAAGGGAAGCTTCCCCAAGGTCACCCCCCCCCAAGGATGTCTCCTTCGGAAACATCATGGAGATGTTGTGTATTAGAGGGGGGTGGTCTGCCCAAAAACCTTCCGCGGACGAATCCGTCTTCCTGGAGGTGTTTGAGGCAGGCCCGTCTACCTCCTGGGTGTCCCCTCCGGCTGACCCCCTGGTAGACCTTATTACTACCAGGGCATGGAAGGAGCCTGACACCATGGAGCCAATCCCGAGACGGCCCAACAAAGTCCTTAGCCCCCCATCAGATAGACAGTCGTGGGCCAAGGGGTCTCCGGTCGATGCCATGTTGGTGGTGGCTGCCACAAAGAGAGAATTCGCCCAAGAGAGTTCTTCGGTCCATCCGCCGGATAAGGAATCTCGAGTGCTGGACCGCATTGGGAAGCGGATGTTTGCTTCAGCAACCTTCTCAGTGAGGGCGCTGAATTATATGGCACATACCATTAGGCTACAGTGAGACTTGATTAAGGAATACGCTGCAGCCCCCCGGAGTCCATGTCAGTCGAGGACAAGCAGGTGTTTTCGACTCGTATGGCCACTCTAAAATCCATTTCTAACATGTCCATGCGGCTACTCTCTCATGCAACGGAGGGAGCCACGAGGGCCAGCGGAGCCGGGGTCATCTTGTGGCGTCACGCCTGGCTCCGCCTTTGTGATTTTGCAGAACCCTTCAAGGCGTCCTTCGCGAATGTGCCCTTTGACAGGTCTTCGCTTTTTGGCGAAACCATTCGCGAAACGCTGGTCCAAAGCGAAAAGGACGGGAAGACGCTGTCTGCCATCGGGGTCTGCTTCTCTAATCCCCACCGATCCTTCTCAAGGAATCGGAGGGGACAAAAGAAGTTGTGGTTCCGCAAGTCTCAGCAGTCCCATCCAGCTTCGGACCCCTCGTCCTCCAGAGGCAGAGGAGGACAAGGTGGACGCCGGCCCAGAGGCAGAGGGGGGCCGCGTAATTTCGGGTCTAGAGAGCCTTTCTTAGACCCACGCAGCAGCCCTGAGGGCTTACCCGACTGTCCATCTTTGGAGGCAGTCGGGGGGCGGTTGACGGAGCATCTATCAAATTGGGAGTCCATTACGACAGATCGATGGGTGCTCCGGGTCATATCCAGAGGTTACTCCATTCCCTTCCTAAGCCTTCCCCCTACAAGCAGACGCCTCCCCGATGTTCCACCCGATCATAGGGAGGCAGCGGCTTCAGAGGTTTCGAAGTTGCTAAGAAAAAGAGCCATCCAGCCCGTCCCCCCAGATCAGTCCGTATTGGGTTATTACTCCAGGTTCTTTTTAGTGCCAAAGAAGACGGGGGACTTAAGACCCATCCTAGACTTGTCCGCTCTGAACCTGCTCATCCCCAAGGAAAAATTCCGGATGGTCACACTTCAATCAATTCTCCCCTTGCTGCAGGAGAACGACTGGATGTGCTCTATAGACCTCAAGGATGCGTACTACCACATATTGATGGACAGACAATTCAGAAGGTTTCTCCGCTTCCGGCTGGGAGCCAGTCATTATCAGTTAAGGGTTTTTCCGTTCGGCCTCCCCTCAGCCCCCAGGGTGTTCACCAAGGTCATGGCAGTGGTTGCAGCCCACCTGAGACTTCAGGGCATTCAGGTTTTCCCGTACCTAGACGACTGCTCCTTACCGCCGCCAACAGGCATCAACTCTGCGTTGCAAGAGATTACGCTCTGACTCTTGCCCAGAGTCTAGGCATCTCAGTGAATCTCCAAAAATCCTTCCTTTTCCCGTACAAGTATTAGAGTTCATAGGGGCCAGATTGGATACCCGTACTTCTCGAGCCTTTCTGACGTCGGACAGGCTGAGCAGCTCGTCGCTTCAGGTGCTTACTCTTCTTCAGAGCCAGGCTCCTGCGGCGGAGTTAGTCCTGAGGGCATTAGGGTCTATGGCAGCAACAATTGGTCTATCCCTTCATGCACGCCTGCGAATGCGGATTTTACAATGGACCCTCCAGGTTCAGTGGTCGCTATTACTCCACCCGTTAAGCTCTCCGATCCCACTGAGCAGAGTTTGCAGAGACTCCCTTCTTTGGTGGCTTCACTCTCGAGAGCTGAGGCAAGGGAGACCCTTTGTGATCCCCCCTCCTCAAGCCACGTTGACCACGGATGCTTCTCGCCTCGGGTGGGGGGGCATTGTTCGGGCGGAACCGTCCAAGGCACGTGGACTTCCCTAGAGACCGCTCTGCATATCAATGTCCTAGAGATGATGGCAGTGCTTCTAGTGTTGCAATCCCTCCATGACCTTCTACCTCTGGGGACTATTGCAATCCAGACCGACAATATGTCTGTAGTCTGGTACATAAACAGGGAGGAACCAGGTCTTATCCCCTTTGTCGAGAAGCTATGAGAGTGTGGGAATGGGCGATATCCACCAACCGCTTTCTAGTAGCAACGCACATTCCGGGACGGTCCAACATATTAGAGGACAAACTGAGTCGGATAATTCTCACTCCGTATGAGTGGTCTCTCAATTCATCAGTTGCGAAGCAGATCTTCCGCAAGTAGGGTTGGCCTCGCTGCGATCTTTTTGCTTCTCCATTAAACACAAAATGCAGCGAGTACTTCACAATACTTCCCCCCGAGGGGGAGACTCCCAGAGACGCTCTAGTTCATGCTTGGCCTCCCGGTCTTCTTTATGCTTACCCTCCCCTTCCGCTTATGACCAAGTTCATACAGAAAGCCTCTCGGTTGGGGAGCAAAGTTATCCTCATAGCCCCATTCTGGCCTCACCAGATCTGGTTCCCATACCTGCGGTCTCACAGTTTAACTCCCCCTTGGATACTGGAACCCATTCCAGACCTGATTTCACATCCCGCAGGATGTCAAACCCCGAACCTGGTAAACCCCAAGCTTGCGGCTTGGTTGATCCAGTTCCACTGATGGCAAGGACTCCCTGTATCTCATCACCAGTGAAGGCCATTCTGGTAGCGGCTCATAAGCCGGCTACCAGGAAAATATATAATAGCAAGTGGAAACGCTTCTCCATCTGGGCAACAGACAAGGGCCTGGATCCTTTTACAATTCCTATTCCGACAAACTTGGACTTCCTGTCACTGATTTTTCGGCAGGGAGCAAGTGCTTCTATGGTTAAGGCACAGTTAGCAGCCATCTCCCATTTTCATGTGGGAGATGGACTAGGGTCATTGGCATCCACAAAGTTATGCAAAACTTTCTTGCGAGGCATCTTTCTCTTGAAGCCTCCTGTGAAAACGGTGGTGCCCCCATGGGATTTGACACTAGTCTTGCAAGCCCTGATGAGTCCACCCTTTGAGCCTGCAGCCTCGATTCCTTTAAAATTCTTGCCCTGGAAAACGGCTTTATGTGAAATTGTTCAATCTCACCGTTTGTTCTTACACACGGGTTCGGAGCCGATCCTCGGCTCCGAGTCGGCCGCATCACTAGCTCGCATCTTCGAGAAAGCTCGAGGCACAGTAATATCCCATGATCCTCTGGTGCTAACCCTCAGATCTAGTTTGCCGCTAGCAGCAGATCACATCGAGAGGCTCGGGCCAGTAGAATTTTTATATATATTTCTTGTTATTTCTTGATATTTACTTCAAATTTTTACTTTTCTTTATAGTGTTTGATAGGTTTAATACTAGTTGTTGTTTAAAGTAGTTGTAGTCATGTTGTTACTTAAAAATTTTAGTAAGGGCCTTAGGCCATTTTTTTCTGTAAGAATTTACAGTACTTAAAAAAAAAAAATATATATATATATATATATATATATATACTTTTCTGTCTTTTCTATTTTTTTTTCATATAGACATATATATATATATATATATATATATATATATATATATATATATATATATATCTTAGAGTGTTTTTTTTTTTACAGTTTGGATATGTATTGCATTTAAAATATATTATAGAAAATTTTTTCTTGGATTTTCCTTTATTATTGTAAGAATGTCAGAAAAGACCAAAAGTGGTTTTAAAAGGTGTCAGTGTGGACAGAAGATGTCCATTACTGACGGCCACTCATCCTGCGTCTGCTGTCTTGGCCCTCTCCACTTGCAGGAAGACTGTTCCATCTGTTATTCCTTTAGTGGGAGGGTCATGATGGAAAGACGCAGGAAGTTAGTGGACAGAGGGTTGCTTAAACCCGAGTTTCAGGAGGCCCTGGACAAGGCTGAACTGGTTTCAAAGTCTTCGAAGGGGTCGAAGTCTTCAAGAGTGTCGGAGCCCAAGTCATCGGCTCCGAGCACCTCTTTTCAGATTCGGACACCGGCTCCTATGACTTCGGTACCGGCTGTCGAGACTTTATCTCTTCATGAGGCTCAGGTCTTGGAGCCGGTATCAGAGGTACCACCTTCGGCTATCCTTCGCTCGGTGATGGCTTCGATCCCTTCGACCCGTTCTTCGAGGCCACTTTCCGACTCTGATGTGGGCCGAGTGGTACAGAAGCTTATGGAGAACTCGGCCTTGTCCAAATTAATCGAGGTTTCGTCCCAGCTGGTTTCGAAACTCGAAGCTATTCCAGTTTCCTCAACACTTCCTCCTCCGAGACCCGTCGAGTCATCGGTGTTAGTCAAAGAACTGATGATTGTAGAGCCCTCGGTGCCGAAGCCTCCAGTAGTACTATCGGCTCCGTTGACCTCGACTCCTTTGGAACCTGCCGGAGAGTCTCTGAGCCGAAGATCTTTCCTGGGTTCCGGGGGGGATAGTCGAACCGAGATATCGGTTCCGACTCTTCCCCTCAGTGCCTCTGCTCAGATCAGTTCGGATCCGTCCTCGGTGTCAGAGCCCATGGTTCTGATTCCGGAGAAACGACCCCCTTCTTCGGATCGGGTCGGATCTTCGGGTCGGGCCACCGGTGCCTTTGACATCATGAGGAAGGTCTTGTCTGATCAGACACATACTTCATCGGTATCTTTATCTCCTTCCCCAAAAGGTCCGCGTTCTGCTTCTGTGCCTTCGGTTCCTACTAAGCGTTGAGACCCAATGCCTCAGAAGTCCCCACAGGGCGACTCTGGTTCCTCGGATGCATCCCCAGAAGCTCCTGCTGAGGATGTTCTGAGGAAACGACTATGCAAGAGGAGGCACAAAGATTCCCCTCAGGAATCTCTCACGTCTGATACTGATTTAGATGAAACAGAAGGGTCCCCACGGTCCACCTCTGAGGATGTCTCGTTTGCAGACATTTTGGAAATGCTGAAGCAAAGAGGGGACTGGCAAACCCTTACCCCTTCTGTGGATGAATCGGTATTACTGAAGGCATTTGGGGCTCAACCTTCTACCTCCTGGGTGACTCCACCCTTTGACGATCTCATGGATCTTATAGCTCAGAGGGCTTGGGAAACACCTGATACAGTGGAACCAGTCCCCCGTAAACCAAATAAATACATGACGGCTCCCCAAGATAAAGCCTATCTTACAAAAGGAGTTCCCATAGATACTATGGTGGTGGCGGCGGCCACTAAGAGAGAGATGTCTGAATCATCTTCCTCTGTCCATCCTCCTAATAAGGATTCTAGGACAATGGACAGATATGGGAAGCGCATATTTAGTTCGGCGACTTTTTCCATCCGATCGCTCAACTACCTTACGCATTTCATGCGTTTACAGAGAGATCTCATTAAGGAATTAGGAGATACTCTCCAGGGACACACAGATGCTGCTGTCGCCGAGAAAGTGACAGCGTAACTTACCCTAAATTCCATAGTCAACCCGTCCATGAGGCTGATTTCATACGCAGCCGAAGGATCGAGTAGAGCGGCAGCTTCAGCGATTGCCCTGAGAAGGCAATCCTGGTTGCGCTTATGCTCCTTTGCGGAGGCCTTTAAGTCTTCCTTTGCCAATGCCCCCTTCGATGGTGCCTCCTTGTTTGGGCCCAAAGTAAAGGAGACTCTCACGAGGTGTGAACAAGAAGGGAAGACCCTGTTTGCCGTAGGGGTCCGTTTTTCCGTTCCATCTAGACCCTACCCTAAAGGGCAACGAGGAGGAAAGATGTGGTTCCGAAAGACTCTGGGATCTTTTCAACACACCCAAAGTGACGCCCCCTCCAGAGGCAGAGGAGGGGGAAGAAACGGAAGACGCCGCCCAGCCGGCAGAGGGGGTCCGCAAAATCAGGGTGACAGAGAGACCTTCTCTGGAAAGCCCTTCCAGCACTCCTGAGTGCAGGCCCAGCTGTCCTATTCTGGAGGCAGTCGGGGGTCGCTTGGCTTTATACCCAGAGGCCTGGCTAAATCTTACATCAGATTACTGGGTAAAAAGCATAGTTACCAGAGGCTACAACATCCCCTTCATAAAAATGCCACCCAACTTCAAAAAACTCCCAGACGTTCCACCCAGTCTGCGAGACCAAGCAACCACAGAGATAGGAAGGTTGCTCGAAAACAGAGTCATCCAACCAGTTGCAGCGGACCAAATAGGATCCGGAACTTACTCAAGGTTCTTTTTAATTCCAAAGAAAACAGGGGACTGGAGGCCAATTTTAGACCTCAGCAAGTTAAATACCTTTGTGAAAAAGGAAAAGTTCCAGATGGTCACGCTTCAGTCAATCCTCCCTTTTCTGCAAAAGGGCGACTGGATGTCCTCTGTAGATCTCAAAGACGCATACTACCATATCAAAATGGCCAGGGCGTCCAGAGACCACTTGCGCTTCCGGCTGGGAGCCAGTCATTTTCAGTTTCGCGCTCTGCCCTTTGGTCTCACCTCAGCCCCCAGGGTGTTCACCAAATGCATGGCAGTAGTAGCGTCTCACTTGAGACGAAACGGATTCCGGGTGTTTCCTTATCTAGACGACTGGCTCCTTTCCGCCACCACCGAGTGTCGTCTTCTACAAGCCAGGGACTACACCATCAGTCTTTGCTCTTCACTAGGCATAACGGTGAATTTTGGAAAATCTGTCTTATCGCCGTCACAGTGTATCTTATTTATAGGAGCACAGCTAGACACTTCCCTGGCTGAAGTTACTCTCCCCCCACCAAGAGTATCAGACCTCAGGCATCAAATTTCGCTCCTTCACAACAAGAGAGTCCCTGCACGACAAATATTAAGAGTGCTAGGCTTGATGGCAGCCTCCCTTCTTGTAGTTCCTTTAGGCAGGATGCACATGAGGATTCTTCAATGGATGCTATTTGCCCAGTGGTCATATCTACAACTTCCACTATCTCACGAAATCTTGATCACGAATTCTTGCAAGAAGGATCTCTTGTGGTGGATACACAGTCAAGAGCTAACACTAGGACGACCCTTTGTCTTACCCAGTCCGGTAGCAACTCTAACCACGGACGCTTCCCTGATAGGGTGGGGGGGATTCTTTCAGGGACAAACAGTCCAAGGTCAATGGTCCAACTTGGAGTACAATCTACACATCAATGTTCTAGAGCTGAGGGCAGTGTTTCTAGCGTTGCAACACTTTCACAAGTCCTTACCTCGGGGAACAGTGACAGTTCAGACAGACATGTCAGTGGTCTGGTACATAAACAAGCAAGGGGGAACCAGATCTTACCCGTTATGCAGAGAGGCCCTCTGAATTTGGCAATGGGCAAAGTCCACTGGACGCTTTCTGATAGCAACGCACATCCCGGGGACTTCCAACGTAATCGCGGACAGGTTGAGCAGAGCCATCCTGTTCCCTCACGAGTGATCCCTCAAACCTCAAGTGGCGGAAGAGATCTTCCGCAGATGGGGCCAGCCTTGCTGCGACCTGTTTGCATCCCCATTGAATGCCAAATGCAGAAGCTACTTTGCCCTGTTACCCCCCCCCCCCAGGGACGCACTGGTATACGATTGGCCCCCGGGTCTCCTTTACGCTTTTCCTCCTGTTCCACTAATTCCCAGGTTTTTGCAGAAAGCCAAATGTCTGGACAGGACCATAATACTGATAGCCCCATTCTGGCCTCGACAAATCTGGTTTCCTTTCCTTCAATCTCATCAAGTGGAGGAACCACGGATACTGGACCCGGAGCCAGACCTGTTGAGACATTCGTCGGGAGTTCCTCACACCTTCCTCAAGTCCCTCAAACTGACATCTTGGCTGCTCCGCTTCCCATCTTAGCCAGGTCGGAGTTACTATCCCCTGCAGTACAACAAATTATTGTATCTTCTCACAAACCATCTACAAGAAAATTGTACATCAGCAAATGGAACCGTTTTGCGCACTGGGCCTCCAAACCAGGTATAGATCCATTCGGGGCTCCAGTACACAAGATACTAGATTTCCTCACCACACTTTTTCAAGAAGGAGTATCAACATCCATTATAAGGGTTCAACTGGCTGCTATATCCAATTTCCATATTGGCCGTGAGGATGGTTCTCATGTCCCACAGGCTTTGTAAAGCCTTCATGAAAGGTACTTTTCACCTCCGTCCCCCCTTTCATAATCCAATAGCCCCTTGGAATCTTAATCTCATGCTGTCACAACTCATGTTGCCCCATTTTGAACCAGCAACCGCAACTCCGTTAAAATTTCTTTCATGGAAAACAGTTTTTCTGGCTGCCATCACTTCCGCCAGAAGAGTTTCAGAGTTACAGGCTCTATCTATCCGACCCCCGTACATGATTTTTCATCCAGATAGAGTAACCTTGCGCACCAATCCGTCCTTCCTTCCGAAGGTTTGTTCGATTCAGAACATCAATCAATCTATCGAACTACCTCCCTTCTTTAAAAATCATTCCAATAAGCTAGAATACACATTGCACAAGTTAAACGTTCACAGACAACCAAGATTTTACTTACATAGGACAAGAGTACAGAAAGTCAGATCAACTATTTGTCTCGTATGCTGACCAAAGAAAAGGACAGGCAGTAATGAAGGTTACCTTATCCAAATGGCTCTCAGATTGCATAAATTTGGTATATGCTGAATCCAAACAGCAACTCCCTTTCAAACCCAGAGCTCATTCTACAAGGGCGATTGCTACATCTTCAGCCCATACCGCTTGTTTGCCTTTAGATACCATTTGTGCAGTGGCAACTTGGGCAAAACCACATACTTTTATCACCCACTACAAGCTAGACGAGCTCCAGGGACAGGGCAACGTTTGGTTCCACTGTACTCAGGAATGTTCTCCCTTGAGCCACCCGGGAAAAAGGAGCTAGGGACGCTACCCGTGTGTAAGAACAAACGGCGAGATTGAACAATTTCACATTAAGAAGTTGTGTCTTACCATAACGATCCATGTGAATTGTTCATCTCGCCTTTGTTCTTACATTCCCCCCCTCCATCCCCCGTCCTACGGTCTGGGAGAATGGTTTTCAACTAGATTCCTTTTCAGCCTTTTCTAGATATGGTTGGCATGTTATTGTGCATTAGTAGTGGCATCTTTTATCCTCTACTTGACAATAGGGTTCCAGACACTTTGTAGTATCTGTTTATAAGTGTTCTAGACACTTCTGGTATAGCAAACTAGATCTGAGGGTTAGCACTGGAGGATCATGGGATATTACTGTGCCTCGAGCTTTCTCGAAGATGCGAGCTAGTGATGCGGCCGACTCAGAGCCGAGGATCGGCTCCGAACCCGTGTGTAAGAACAAAGGCAAGATGAACAATTCACATGGATCGTTATGGTAAGACATAACTTCTTATTTGGTAGTTATTACTTCTGCCAAGAGGGTTTCGGAACTCCAAGCACTGTGTATGAAACCCCCTTATCTCATTTTTCACAGGGATAGAGTGTCTCTCAGGACTAACCCGTCTTTCTTACCTAAGGTGGCTTCAGAATCTAATATCAATCAATCAATTTGCCCGTGTTCTTTCCAAATTTTCAGAATAAAGGGGAGTACATATTGCACAAACTGGACGTACACAGGCAACTACGTTTTTACTTGCACAGAACTAAGGATTTTCGCAAGTCTGATCAGTTGTTTGTGTCCTTCGCAAAATCAGCCGGGGGCAGGTTCATTTCTAAAGTGACCCTAGCAAATTGGATTTATCAGTGTATAATTCAGGGATATGTATCTTCGGGCAAACCAGCTCCTATAGGAATACACGCTCATTCTACCCGGTCCATCGCCACCTCAGCAGCTTTCTGGTCCAGGGTTCCTTTGGACGACATATGTTCAGCAGCTACCTTGGTCCTCTTCTCATATTTCTCATTATAAACTGGATATGATATCGAGAAGTAGGGCTTCTTTTGGCTCCGCGGTGCTTCGGAATATCCTTCCATAAGGACACCCAGGTTTATTGTCTAGGTAGCTGGGGACTCTGTCCCACAGGTTGCAGAGCAAATGAAGTAACTACTTCAGATAAAGAAGTTATGTACTCACCATAACGTTCCATATGAGTAGGTACTTCATTTGTCTGCAACCACCCCCCCCACCCCCCCTGCCATCCCCTTAACCTTTTCTCGGATTTTCTTCTGGTCACCTGAAATTTTGCTGTCTGGAGGTTAGGTCTTCAGTATACCTCTGTCGAGGTTATGACTTAGATTGGGCAAAATCGATCTTAGGTAATGCAGTTAGTGGCAGGGGATTATGGGTAGGGGGGAGGAGCTAGGAGCTCAGATCTTGTAGCTTGTGAAGCTGCCAGCTCGGATCAGAGATCGGATCCGATACCCACAGGTTGCAGACAAATGAAGTACCTACTCAAATGGAACGTTATGGTGAGTACATAACTTCTTTTTTAGTGTGTGTTTTTTAGTAAGCACAGTGATTGTGCAGGTTTTTTAACGTAGTGATCTTGTTTAGTATATATTTTTAGAAGATTCAGTGACTATTGAATTAGGCTGTTGAATATGTTTTTATTGATGTGAAGTCTCATGGTTTTCTTGTAGCTCTCTTTTTAAAAGCTGGTTTGAACACGTTGCATCTTGTTTTCTGAGGAAGCTCTGTTACATAAAAAAACGAAAGCGCTAAAAGAAACTGGTTACCAAGTCTTGCCTTCCCACACACAGTTTTGTAGTTTATTTGGGATTTTTTTATTTTTGTAGTTTACACCTTCATATAGACCTATATCAATTTTAAACACTTATTGTAAAGTTTGTCTATACTAACTAAGAGAATGGCAAAGATGTTGCTAAAAGAGAGATGGATCAGTCTAGTTTTCTCAAGGGGAGGCAAACAATTGGCAACAGTAGAATAGTGGTGATCAGGTGAAGCACAGTGTAGGAAAATGACATTCTTGTTAGTGGGGCTTGCTGCTGGGAACACATTCTGTAGAGTCGTTTGGGATTTTGAATTGGGCAGTGGCAGCATTTGCATTCTGTGATGGAATAATATGGTTAATTATGATAATTTGTGAAGGCTTGAAGACAAGAATTAAGGTGGTGTGTTTCTCCAACAGAGGAATAAGGCAGGGGTGTCATCTTTCCTTTTTATTTGCTTTATATTTAAAGCCATTAGCAAAGAAAATAATGAACTCTCAAATTCAAGGATGCAACTGGTATGGCAACCAAGAAAAGTTGTCTTTATTTGCTGATTAGATTTTGTATTTGATAAATCCAGAAAACAGCATCTTGGTGTTGTGGTATATTTTAAGTCTGTTTCATATCTTTGAATGGAGAATAAGCGAAGGTAAAACAAAGGCTATAGTAGTAAATTATATAGCCACACATAAATTTGTTCTGCAATAATATTAAGAATTTAGATGTATTAAAAGAGGTACAGTTAAGAAGTAAAAATAATTATTTAGAAGGACTGACAAAGGCGAAAGTATTGCAATTTAAGGGGAATCTCACAGAACAAGAGGAGTAACTGCAGAGGGCTAAAGAGAAAATAAGGGAATATCTGGGTAATCTGCATGAGTTTAAAAAGATTGCGGTTGAGCAACTTTTTTGATATGTCCAGAGCACAAAAATGTTTAGCACAATGACTTAGGCAACAAAATAGAAAGGGTTGTTGCCAGACTTGTGGAGCCCGTATCGAGAAAAATAATTGGAGATCCTGTAGGAGTATTAGATATATTTTGGAAATGTTATGAAAATTTGTATAAATTAGAGTAATGTGAAAGTCTAGAAAGAGCATAAATGTTATCATTTATGAAAGGCTTAAGTATGCCAAGGTTAGAAGTAGATGAGTTACAGTTAAGGTATGAGCCAGTAAGATAAAAACAGTGACGTAATCAATTTGCAGGAAAGTCTCCAGGAGTAGATAGTATTCCCTTGGAACTTTAGAAGTTAGATGGGAAGAAAGTGGTAAAGGTATGGAAGGTGGAAAGTTTTTTTTTTTTTTTAAACAGTATTTTAAAAGGACAGGAAGCATCAGCATTCCAGAAGAAATATGTGGTGGCTGTAGTATCTTAAGAATGTAAGGACCCATCAGACCCAGCTTTATATAGGCCCATTTCAATTTGAAGTCATTATTGTTAAGTATTTATTTTCATAGTAGCTAAAGGAATAACAAAGGTGTTGCCATAACTGTTATGGCTCAATATGGTTTTGTGGAAGGGAGGCAAACATTTGACAGCACTAACAGAATAATGGGGTCTATATTACCTGATCGAAACCATAAATCGTCAAATGCTAAAACCTCAACACATAAAGAGCGAACTGTCTAAATCTCAAAATACCTTTACAGCGAAAACTGCCATATCGAATTGTCATAGTTGGCCAAATCTAACCAACTCCAGTGTGAACAGGTGATTATTCAGTTTTTTTTACATTCTTCACCAGCAACCCAGGCTTGCGATGTTGGCCAACTATTGTACTTCAGTGTTTTGAATTTCGGTGTAAAGGTATTTCATTTTTATACGCGTTCGCTTTTTATGTTGATGTTTTAGCATTCGGTGTTATAACGTTTCGATCTGGTAATTAATATAGACCCGAATAATGATTCGAAGGGAAGCAGAATGTAAGGAAATATTGCTGCTGTTTGTGGGTCTTGATGTAGAGAAAGCATTCAACAGAGTAAGCTGGGATTTGAGTAGGGCAATGGAAGTATTTGCATTACCTGTTACAATAGTAGGATTAATTGGGGATGACATATGAGGGATTGAAGGCAAAAACTAAAGTGGAAGGGCTCCTCTCTAAGTTGTGTCAGAACAGAAAAATCAGGCGATTTATCCTTTTTTCCTGTTTGTTTGTGTTATATTTAAAGCCATTGGCAAGGAAAATAAGGGACTCAGAAATTCAAGGATGTAATTGGTATAGTAATCAAGAAAAGTTGGCTTTATTTGCAAGCAATATTATTTTGTACCTGATAAACAAGAAAAGGACATCTTGGTGTGGAACATTTTTAGACCATTTTAAAGTCTTTTTGGGATAGAAAATTAATGAAGATAAAACAAGGCTGTAGCAGTAAACTGTGTACTAACAGCTGACTTGGTTCAGCAATGCCCATTTTTATGGGGGCACAATAAAATTATTTTAGGAGTATGGATTAAAAAGGATTCTTTTATGGCAGGTATGTAGGAAGAGGCTCAAAAGAAAATACAAAATTGAGAAACTGGAAGCTCTTGTTTTTGTTTATGGATAGCAGTATATATAAGCAGTGAAAATGTTTAATCCCTTCAGTTTTATGTGCAGGTCAGGCATATTTTTATTAACCAGAGGAACATTGCGGATAGTAATAAAGAATGGAAGGATTTTATCTGAGAGGGGAAAAGGGCAAGGGTCAAGTGGGATAAGTTGATCCTCGTAGGTTCATAGCTACGTACTAGTGGGATATTTTAAGCCTAGCCAGTTTCCCTTTTTGTGATTGAAATATATAATATGTTTCCACTAGAATAAGGTGGTTTAGGATTACCCGATTTGATGGAATATTTTAGAACTACACAGTTAAGCTTCATATATATAATGCAAGCAAGAAGCTATATAATTCAAAGTGGAAAGGATGATCCGGGGATCAAGAAATAAGGAGAGATTGGGATTTTCGATTCAGATCATTATGAATATAATAATCTGTTTGAATGTACTCTCCTTAAAGTAACAGGAAGTGTTCAAAGAACTAAGTCAGCATGAGAATGGAGAAAGGATATTTTGCTGATGGGGAAGACTGCAATTAGAGGTACAGAGAATAGGTTAGAGGAGACTGAACTTTACTGGAGAAACCTGTCCAAGGAGCCAGGGTATTGGGAGCAAATAACTAGAGAAAGGTAATAGAATAGGAAGAGGCCAAGAAGGCATTTGGACTGCAGGCTAGAGACTGCTTTCCCTATTGGGGATTGGGGAATCTTTAGTGAAGTACCAACTTTGGTAGTGTGTTGAATCTGGAACAGAAGCTGCTTTTAAAAAGGAATAATTTGTAGGGCATGTAAAATATTGCACAGTTAACTATAGGAGTCAATCAGTGGAGGTTAGAAAAGACCAGGAAGAGTGATTGGATAAGCAATTCACAAGGAAACAATTGGAGGACATACATATATGGCTCCCAAATATGCAAAAAAAGTCTAGAAGAGTTAGGATTTTTGCTAAGAAGTATTACATGGGTAATGTTATACCCCAAGCAGACTCCAAAGAACTTTTCCTAGGGTTGATGGCAAATGATGGAGGTGGGATGGGGAAGAAAGCGATAACTCGGAACATATGTCTTCGGAGTGTAATGAGTTGGCATACTTCCCTGCAGAGTACTCTCTCAGAAATATTGGGTGAGCAAGTATGTAGGATCTGAATTGCCTGGACACAGTAAGGCCTTTTTAAGTTTAATTATGGTGGCTGCCCAAAAAAGCAATTAGGAAATGGAAATCGGTCTAAACCGACTGCATTTGAAGTACTGAATATTGTAACAGAGATAAAACATAAAGTGGGTGGTATGTTTAGATGAGGGTAAGAGCAAATTATGTAGTAAAAAATGGAAATTGTGGGAGCAATACATGCAGAACGTTTGAGGAGGAGGAGTGAGGTTTAATGGGGGGGTAGAAATTGATCCATTTATGTAATAATGGATTGTTGATAATCACAAGAATAAATGTGATGCCTAATGCTTGCAACTGGGAATAATGTTAATATGGTTTGTTTTCTTTTATATAAGCATGTGAATGTGTATGACTTAAGTGATAATTCACTAAAGGTGTTAAAAAAAAAAAAAGAATTTAGGTGTATTGATTTAAAAACATTCTATTGTAGTGGCTAATGATGCGTGAGAATGGTATAAACAAAAATAATACAAAAACTGAGAAGCTGGATTGTAGATACAGATTGTAAGATACAAGCAGGGAACTTGTGATAAGATATAGTAATGCATTTATTGGCATTTAACTTGAGTTCGTGATCCTGGCACCATTTATTTGTTTGGGACAATCCTTCCTGCAGGACGACAAAGTCTTTTAATAATTCTTTAACTGCACCCAACTTGCAGTCATCTGCAAACTTGGTCAGCCAGAGTTCTTCATTACTGCCTTTATTTGCAGAGACATAGATGCCAAACAGAAGAGATTTGAGCACCAACCCAGGAGAACTCCACCAGTGACTGTTTTTTTTTTTTTCCCCTGTGGAGTTGGCTTCCCCTATTTCGATCTCTTGCATTGTGTCCATGCGCCAGTTGTTGATCCATTGGGTGACACAGGGGTTTATTCTCAGTTAGCTTAACTTTTTTCTATTACACCTGAGTGGAGGATTGTGACAAAGGCCTTGTCAAGGTTGAGGTAGGTAGTATGTACTGTTTTTCCCTTCATCCATTACCTTGATGTCTTTAAAAGAAAACCACTAGGTGGAGTAAACATGACCTGCCTTTGACGAAACCAAACTGAGACAGAGCTAGTGTTTAGAGGTTCCCTATGACCTCATTGATTGTCTCCGTGATGAACATTTCCATGACTTTATGTATGAGGCTGGTCAGACTTGCGGGTCTGTAATTTTCCAGATCTGTGAAGGGTCCTCTGTGCAGGAAGGATGGATGTTGCTCTTCTCCACTTGCTTGTTACAAAGCCTGTGTTGAGGCTGAGGTTGAAGAGTGGTGTTAGGGGTTTAGTTAAATCATGCTTCATGCTATTGAGGATACATCCAAGGATGTTATTACCCATCAATGCAGTAGTTTTAGGTTTTGAAAGCACTTTTAGGACTTGGTTATGTATGTTAGCTTGGGATGGGTTTGTTTCAGTTATTTCTTGTGGGATAGACAGGGAGCGATGGGTAAATTTTGAGTTCACAATCATCTCACCACATTGCTGCATTGTGCTCCTGAGATTTTGTGAATATCTTTAGCTTGGGTGGCTGTTTTCATTTTAAATGTGGCTTTGGTGGATTTAACTAGGCACCCAAGTTGTTTAATTCAGTGATAAGAACTCTATTATTTTGGGAATTTCTGCTCTTATTTTTGTCCGATCCCCCCCCCCCCTTTTATTTTATAGTTTATTATAGTTTCACCATGGGGGATTGTTTCTGGGGTTTGCCCTCTTGTTTCTGCAGGGAAAAGCTGCATCTGTGCAGCTGTTTGCATGCTGGTACATTACGATGGTGTACAGTTCTGTATACGGAACAACATTTTTAGGGTTTGTGGGGATTTCAAGCTTGCCAAAGTGTCTCTTAGGAGTGGTTAGAGAAATTTCTAAAATGGAAGGAGGGTGCCTCTGATTTCTGAAATGCTTTTCGAATGAGAGTGCTTTATGGTCAGACCTAACAAAGGATGATATGCAAGGGATACTTTTCTCCATATTGGTAAGGGCAAAGGTTCAATACGTTTCCTTTCGTGGGTAATCTGACTTGTGGTTCAGGGCATTTGTACTGAAAAAGTTCAGGAGTCTCTGTGGTTGGGCATTAGTGGTGGTGCATGTTTTCCAGTCAGCAGACTAGTAAGTTACCTTCACCTAGAAATACAGTTTTGGGGTGAATGCTGTGAGACTGCAGCTCTTATAGATATGCAATGTATTTCTTTCTTGGGTCATGGGGGGTGGTTCTTTAGCCAGCCGGTCTGTAAAGGGACTTTCCTGATGGCATTGATCTGCAGTGACTTAATACGTTCTTTTATTTGTTTCATTATATTGGTAAGGTTTTCCAGTAGGCATTGCCTAGAAGAGGGCACTATAGAGGGTGGAGAAGGCCTTTGCGTATGTATGAAAACCTTGAACAGCTCCAGGCCATCCCTGGCAAAACAGAGAGGTCTGCTTGTACATGTCCTCCCAGCCTGATAAATATTGGACTCCCTTGGAATGACACCAAAAGCTAAGCCATTTATTGAAGTCAATTGTTTTTTTGCTCATATTGTGGCATCATTCTTGGAAAAGGTAGAATACTGCTCAGTGCTAGGTTCTTATCTGTGTGGAGCAGTCTGAGATCTCCATCATGTTTCTCTTCATATAATCCAAGGAGGTATGTCTAAAATCATTGATAATCCATGTGTAATGTGATAGAGATAAGAGTTATACTTGTACATGTTATTCATAGACTTGAGTGCATGAGTGCTCTGGTGGATTCCGGCACCAGAAAAGCAACTAACCATCACTGTCTCCTTGATTAGCCTGGTAACAGGTATATTTTTATAACTTTCAATGGAATTACCAATGATTAGGATGTTTTGTCAAGTAAATGCCCTTATGGGTGCAGTATCTGTGACTTTGGGGGTCCTTGCTCTATTTGGTGGTGGGTTTTCCTAGATGTAGAGTGCAGAGGCAATTTATGCCTTTGTTATGACTTGGAGGCCTTTGAGCCTCAGGCAGGTTAATCTTAAAGGCCTCAGCATATAAGGGATTTGAGTGCATGTTGGATGTTGTGTTGTGTGTTGCTGATGATCCTGATGTCAGAGTTGTCTGTGTGTGAGATTTGTGCTTCCAGTCACTCTGCATTGTTATTTGAGTAATGGGTGATCAGTCATGAGACAGCTTCTACATTGTTTCAAGATGCCCAACAGTCAAGCTGGCTACAGAAATTTTGTGGATGTGCTGGTCCATGGTTTTCACAGGAAAAGACTTGGTAAGCACGGATTTGCTTTTGGATGCAGGGGAGTTACTGTAGGTACACCTGCTACTATGACGTCTGGAGGTGGTGTGAGTTACTAGGGCAGATGTGAATAGAAATCCTGATTTTAGTTTAGCTGCAACACAAGGTATGTACTTGCGCTCAGCATAGGTTAGATAACCATTCAACCTGGAGTTACTAAGGTTATGTAGATTTTGCTGGCTTCTTATAGGGGGAACAAAGCTCTTGCTGTGATAACCCACTATGAACAAATGCAGTGACAGCATTATTTTCCCCTTTTTGAAGAACACAGTTTGGAATGTCTGAAGGACACCAAGATAAAGTAGTTGGTACCTCTCAATTTATGACACCTTTCCCTCTTAGTGTTGAATAAAAGACCCTGAGGTAGCACAGTTCAGAGTAAGTTACTGGAGAGGAATCCAGTGAAAAAATAGCCACTGGATTTCAGATACGCAGAACATGCATCAAGTCACAGTTCTCTACTTGGACAAAGTTGCAGAGCTTGGGGCCAGGTAGTTTATAGAGATCACTTTTACAGTGGGGATATTGAGAAAGCATAATTACTGTAACAAGACTAGAAGGGCAGAAGGGAAGGCAATATATAATGTAGCAGTGGTTGGCTGGTAGACTGCAACAGAGCTGCAACTAAAAAACCGTAGTAGTTGCAATACACAGTAATCTCAGTAAGCACAATTTGGAGCAGACATAAATTAAAAAAAAAAAAAAAAAACTTTTCAACCAAATTGCAGTGTAAATAGCTGGTCACAGATCCTGCAAGAAAATTACAACCTTGCCATTATTGTGACTGTAACTACAAGATAATGACACCAGACCAGTCAGAAGTTACAAGTGAATATACATAAGATGAAAAAGCAGTAGTAGGTGTTTGAATGCTTAAATGTGGCATAGGCCCTGCAAAATATAACTATACTGCCACTATTGCAAATAAAACTACAAGATTATACCCTTAGACAACAAATAACAATCAGTAGCTTTTGGTTGCAAAAAAAAAAAGACAATTAATTAGAAAATAAAAATTAAAAACTTAAGCAATGTTATCTGAAATATTGAATGTTGTAAAGTATCTAAAAAGCAAGTGGGAGCTTTAGAAAAGAGAATGAACAGACTAAGTGAAATAAATGGAATTTGTCAGAACAATATTGTGACGGCCCACTCTGGTCCAGTAATCAAGGAGCCTGAATCCTCAACACTGACACTGGAGAGGGATGTTCAGTTGGAATACAATGGATACACTCAGATGCAGACATTTCTGCCTCAAGCACAGTTTCCCTTAAGAGCGCACACGGAGCACATTCAGTCTGGGGTCTGGGACTGTACCTGTCTCCCTCCAGGTCCCAAGTACAGCTGTAGAGTTAGGTTTTCAGCCGATTGTCCAAGCCAAGTCCTCCATCACCCTCTTTGTGAAACCAGTGCTTCGTGTCCATGTCCCAAGTAGCTTACACACACACCCCCGTTGTAAAGGATAACACAGAAAACCCCCTCTACCAACTTTGCCCAGACTATAAGGTAGATTCACTGCTATCACTCAGTTGCATAAGGCTCTTAAAAGGGTATCCAGTTATATTGAGTGAAATTAATATTAAGACAAATGGTAATGTTAACCAAACTGCCAGACTTTCAGGAGTGGCTAGGGTTATCAACAAATAAATATGTGCCAGTACTCTCAAAACTTTAAATATTCTTCTAAAAGGACCAGCCACAATGAGAAGTTTAAATATAGTTAATAATGAGTAATTAAAGAACATGAAAATACTAAATATTTATAGTAAACACCAGAGTTTCAGTCACAGGGAATATTAAAAATAACACTAATGGAAAATTTCACACAGTTATAGAAAATCAGCATTTAGCTAATCTCACTGTCTGTTCCTGATTAACTTAAAGCATTACTTTTCTCTAGTTAAGTTACTTAACTACTGCAAGACAAAATGAAGTGGGTGTGTGGCCCTTGTCAGATCCAAGACAGAATACAGAATGCTGAGAGCAACCACCTACTAATATCTAAATATTATTTTTTGGCTTACAGAATGACATCACACACATCTGGTCACCTGACTGTTTGTCACGCTATCACCAACACTAGAAATGGAAAGGATTTTAGCACCTATGTGTTACCATACACAGCTTTGCTGAGATGATCTGGAAGTCATAAAACCATTCCACTCTCCTGTAGAGGCTGCAGCCTATTCTTTAGCTCCTGCAGACTCCTCCTGCCTCCTATTGCAAATACTTAGCACAAGGGCCTTCCCATCATGGTAAGGTATCATCATGTTAACATGGTACAGTTTGTGCCCCTGCCTCCTGCCTAGCAGTTCTACCATGTAGTTAACATCACTGACCTTCCTTACACTTTTAGGGATCACTCCCAAGCTGCCTGCAGCTTGTGTCTGACAGGAATGAGAAGCATCACCTGCTGCCCCACAACATACTTTCTGGCTTGAGCATTCCTGTCATACCAGACCATTTTCTGCTGTTGGGCTCCTGCCAGGTTCTCCTGGGCCAAGCCCTTGAGCTTCCCTGAGTCTTGTCCTGAGATTTAGGACATATGCCACAACAGACTCCTTGTGGGATTCACACTCACCCTCCCACTCATCACAAATCAGATCTAAAGGTCCCCTCAGCCTATGCCCATACAGCAGCTCAAATGGTAAAAAAACTGTGGATTCCTGGGGTACCTCTCTGTAAGCAAACAGCAGATGGGCCAAATATTTTTCCCACTCTCTTACACTGGTCTGCAAATATCTGTAGCATGGTCTTTAGAGTTTACCCTCTTTACAATACTGTTAGTCTGGGGATGATAGGGGGGTGGATATTGGGTGCTTCACCCCACAGGGCATCCACAGACAAGCCAGCAGGTCAGACATGAAATTGGCACCTCTGTCAGTCAGTATTTCTCTTGGGAAACCTACCCTGCTGAAAATCCCTAACAAAATACTTGCTACCTTTTCTGCTTCAATGGAGGACAGCGCCACTGTCTGAGGGTATCTAGTAGCCTAATCTACTACCACCAGGATATACTTCTTCCCTGCAGAGCTTGGGTACTCAGAGGCCCCACAATATCCATAGATACCCTCTGAAACAGCTCCTCAATCACAAGTAAAGGCATCAAAGGAGCTGACTTTGTCTCCTGCCTTGTCTACTTTTTGGCATTGCTCACAGATCCTGCAGTACCCTGTTACACCCCTTGCAATTCCAGGCCAATAAAAGTTCTGCATAATACATTTCTTGGTACACTTTATGCTCGTGATCTGCAAAAGGAATATCATGGGCTATGGCTAGAAGTACTAGATGGTAGGGTCTAGGCACTACCAACTGCTGTATTACCCCACCCTCTAGCCCTCCCTTGAGGGACAACTCTCTATGCAGTAATGCTTTGTTCCAGTATACAGACTCCCTTTTTCATAGAGAATCAGGTGCCTCCCTAGCTTACCTCCCTCAAGTCTCTTAGTGTAGGGTCTGAGAGCTTAGCCTGTCTCATCTTTACTTTTGTGACTCTCCCTGCTCCCCTTTCACAGGACGTGTGGTATCATCTGAAATTAGTACCCACTGGCAGCTGTGTCTCACTTTCAGGCTCCCTGCTACAGGGTAGTTCTCTCCCTGCAGTAGCCACACCACCAGCTCTGGCTTCAGGTGTGGTGTTCTGTGTCTCCTCCAGACTACAAGACCCACATGTCTCCAAGCCTGACTACATGTAACTGCATGCACACAAGGTACTGCATTATCAGAATTATTCCCTATCTGGACATCTGCAGGGATATTCTCAAACACCTACTTGCTTCCTTTTCCACCCTCCTATTCAAGGTGAACCCTGGCCAAAGGCATTTGGAATGGGCTCCCTCCTAAAGGTCTCACTGGAGTGGACTACCAAGCAAGTACTGCTCCTCTTTAACCACTGCAGGCTTCACAATGGTTAAGTTGGAGGCTGTCTGTCTCTTAGTAGTGGCCTGTTTTCCATTCACTAATATAGGATATAACGTCATGATAGTTTGGTACCCCTGTTGCCTCCAGACAACTTACCACTGCCATAGTGTTATTCCCACTTGCTGGCTTCCACACCTTTTGTTCCCCATCTTGTCTCTGTGGACATCTATATGCTACATGGCCCCACTGGTTACATTTAAAACATTTAACCCTTGATACTGGCCATGTACCTGAACTAGTGACTTCCCCTGTTACTGGCAGACTCTGTTGGGATGGTTTAGGCTGCATACCATGGGTTCCCTTATATCCATGTGCAGCACTGGATATCCCTTTCCTGTGCAGTGATGCCCTGCTTGCTAAGTAGAAATACCCTTTCTTCCTCAGCTCATTTGCAGAGTTACATTCTTGTTCCCTCACTAAAAGG
Source organism: Protopterus annectens (assembly GCF_019279795.1). NCBI lineage: Eukaryota > Metazoa > Chordata > Ceratodontiformes > Protopteridae > Protopterus > Protopterus annectens. The sequence goes on from NC_056746.1 coordinate 293,224,381, forward strand.
CCAGCACTTTAAAAGTGGTGACCTGACACCCATTCACCCACCTATGAAAATAAGTGCTTAACTCAGCAAGATAATCACACACACTGCCTTGCCTTGCATCTGTGCTTAGAAAACTTTATTTTCGGTAAGGTTCAGGTGTTTTTCATAATTTAAACAGTCAATATCAGACAATTTAGAAACAGCAGTTACAGCTTTATCATGGAGAAAGGGGGTTAGGAGCTGTGCACAGAACCCTTGTTCAATATTATACTGTTTACATACTCTTTCAAATATATGAATAAAACTTTCAAAATTATTACCCTCTGTAAATTGTGGAGGAAATTTACTAACCTTTGTTGCTTCTGGGGTTCGGTTATTCCCTTCCCCGTTACCTCCATGACCTTGACAAATAGTCAGCATCTCCGTTTCATGTTGCTGCTGCATCTTTTCTTCAGCCTCCAAATGCTGCAGTCACTCTGCTGGTTCTAGTCCCAAATGTTTGGCCTCCAGTTCAAGTCTCAACTCCAGATGGATTTTTAAGTTCTCTGAGGAAAAGGTGAACTGTCCTGTTTCTGAGGGCTGCAAATTCCCATCACCGGACTGGTTAACCTCCTGGATGCTGGTCTGAGCTGTGACTGAGACTGAAATATTTTCCTCTTTACTCAAGCTGGCATACACTAGTCCTTTGGCTTTGCAAACCTTGGCCAAATGGTTCTTTGTAAGCTACATTTGTGCTTGCTATCCCTGACTAAACTACACTTAAAAAAGTATAAACTGTTATGATGTGAAACTCTGAATGTTCACGATGTGGCTGCTGAGAGAATATGCACCTTTAGTGACAACTGCTTATAGGCTGCAGAAGTTCAATAGCCACACCATTGCTCACCAGCATGTGAGATCCCCACTCTGGGCCAGTAATCAAGGAGCCTGATTCCTTGCCACTGACACTGGAGAGGGATGTTCATGTGGAATACAAATGGATACAGTCAGTATTTCCAGATGCAGACCTCCCTGCATCAAGCACAGTTTCCCTTAACAGCACACAGAGTGCACACTCGGTGCAGGGTCTGGATCTGTGTCTGTCTCCCTCCAGGTCCTCAGTAAGACTCCCCACTGGTACAGCTGTAGGGTTAGGTCTTCAGCCAAGTGTCAGACAGTTCCTCCAGCACCCTCTCTCTGAAACCAGTGTTTTGTGTCCCTGCCCCAAGTAGCTGACACACACACCCATGAAAGGCTGGCACAAATTATCTGCTCTACCAACCAGAGTAGAAGGTAGATTCACTGCCACCAGTCAGTTACTGCAAGGCTCTTAAAAGCGTATCCAATTATATTAATGAGTAAAATTAATATCAAACAAATGGTAGTTGACCAAACAGGCTTTCAGGGATGGTTAGTTATCACCAAATAAATGTGTGCAAATACTCTCAAAACTTAAATATTCTTCTAAAAGGCCCAACCACAATAAGAAGTTTAAATATATTTAGTAATAATCAATAAAAACATGAAAATACTAAATGTCTATTTACAGTAAACACCAGAGTTTCAATCACAGGGAATATTAAAAATAACACCAATGGAACGTTTCACACAGTTATCGAAAAGAAGTATTTAGCTGATCTCACTATCTATAACTGATTGACTAAAAGAATTACTGTTCTTTTGTTAAGTTACTTAACTACCTGCAAGGCAAGAAGTGGGTGAGTTGTCCTTGTTGTCAGATCCAAGGCAGAATACAGAATGCAGAGAGCAAACGCGTAATATCTAAATTTTATTTTTTTTTTACTTACAGAATAACATCACACACATCTGGACATCTGACTGTGTCCCATGCTATCACCAGCGCTAGAAGCTGACAGGATTTTAGAACCTTTGTGTGACCATACAGACATATAGAGCTTTGTTCAGATTTCCTGGAAGTCATAAAACCTATTCCACTCTTCCTACAAGAGCTACAACCTATTCTTTAGTACAGACATTGGTCTCTGACTCCATTCAAAACTATGGGATAACATCTTTATGGCTTAACCCATAAAATTATTTAAATTCAGATATGTTTAAAAGTTTGCTGCAGCTGGATTGTGATTAACCTCTGCTCTGCCAGTGTCCTTTGTTGAAACCTATACATGTAATTCAGTTACAGTAATGCATGTACATTTCTTTTCTTTCCAGCAGGGCACACTGTTGATGCATTTTAACACAAGCAACTTTACAAATACATTTTTAAACACAAGCATCTGTAAAAATCATATAATTCACAAAATTCTGTCTAGCTGTGCTGGCATATGTTACAAATCCACTACCCTATTTCTCCTGGCATGGCTGGCAGTACTTCCTCTTGTCACCAATACATTCAGAATAGTGTTGAGGAGGTGTAAAATTTAAGGGAAGGCAGGAATTGACTGAATTTTGTAATGCTGGAGTGTTAAATAAAATTGTTAAAATGAGTATTGCGTAAAAATAAAGGAAATGTTATAATGGTTTGTTTTTGTTTTATTGTATATGTACTTGCCATCTTTTTTTAAAAGTCATGTTTACTTAATATGTTTATAAAAGAAAAGAACAAGATGAGCAGCTGCAGAATATTAAAGGAAAAATAAGGGAGTATTTTGACTATGCATGCGTTTAAAGACGTTGCTTTTAAGTAGTTACATGTAATAAGTATAGAATGCAAGAAACATGTAGGCCAACAGCTTAGGCTGCAGAAAGTAGAAAGAGGTATGACCAAATGTTGGGAGCCTCTGACAAAAAATAAAATAACCAGAGATTGTACAGAGATATTGGAGGTATTTTGTGTGAAATTTTGTGTTAAGCAGAGAAATGGAGAAACCAATAAAAAGCATGTGGGAAAATATTTATGGAAGACCTAAGTTATGTCAAGGTTAGATGAAAATGAGGCTTAATAGTTAAGATGAGAAATGAAGTAAAAACAGTAATGTATAACTGGTCAGTAGGAAGAGACTTTGTTCCTCTGGAATTTGGAAAGGAGACTAGAAGAAGGTGTTAAAGGTACATCAGTCTTTGTTTAACAGTATTTTAAAGGTGGAGGGGTGTACTAACATTTTGGAAGAAAGCTGTCATGGCTGTATTGGCAAAGTGTTTAGACCTTTCAAGCTTCATGTAGACACGTGTTGATTTTAACCTGCATTTATAGTGTTTATATGTTCTAGCTAAGACAATGGAAAGTGTTACCAAAATTAAAATTTGCACTAATGTGGTTTTGTGCAAGGAGAGCAAATGTTTGATAGTGTTAATTGTACAATGAGCCAGAGGGAAGCATAATGTAACAAAACTCTGCTGTTTTTGGTGAGTCTTGATTCAGAGAATATTTGCGTCATCTGACATATCTTGAGTGGGACAATGGTAGCATTTGCATACTCTGATAGATTAAAAGAGTTAATAGGTAGGGTATATAAAGTATTGGAGGCAAAAAATTAAGGTAGGATGGTTCCACTGTGACAGTGTTTTGAACAGAGGAATCTAGAGTGGGATGTCCCTTCCCCTCTTGTAAGCTTTATATTTAGAGCCATTAGTAAAGAAAATAATTCATAAATTCAAATATATAACTGGAGTATTGGTCAAAAAAGCTTTATTCTCAAATTACATTTTGTACTTGATAAATCTGTAAAAATGAATTTTTTATGTTTTGAAGTGCTTTTGAGACAGTAAAGTCTTTGTAGTGTGAAACAAAATGTACCATGGTAAACTATTCATGAATTTGTTCAGCAGCACCCGTGTGTTGTGGGACATGACATGACGAGATGAAGTATTTAGGAGTCTGGATTAAACTAGATTCTGTTATGACAGCCAAAAATTAATTTTTTAATTTAATTCATTTATTTCACATTTGTTGACCGGGAAAGTCTGACTAGGAAATAGCCTATTATCAGTGGAGGCCTGGGGAGAAATGCTCCAGACGCATGTCTTTGAAATGTGGGGGGAAACCGGAGCACCCGGAGGAATCCCACACAAATGCAGGGAGGACATGCAGACTCCACAAAGAAGGCACCCCAGCTGAAAATCAAACTAGAGAAGCTGTTACTATGAGCCGGCAATGTTAAGAGCTACACCACTGCACCAGTAAGAGATTAACAGAAGGTTATAACAAAACTGAGAAACTGTAAACTCTTAGTTATGAATATGGGTAATATACAAGCATTGCAACTCATTTACTCCATTTAGTCTTGTATGCAGGTCAGGCATATTTTTTATCAACTAGAGAAGAAATTCTGGATTAAAATTAATATAACTGAATTAATTTATTTGGAAAGGGAAGAGGGCAAGAGTTATGTCAGTGGAATGAGTTGATTCTCTGCACAGAGCAAGATGATTAACGGTTACCTCATTTGAAGAAGTACTTTAAAGCTACGCATTTAAGGGTTTTATATTTGTATAAAAAATGCTAACAAGGTTATAAATCAACGAACCTAAGACACAAACTGGATCCGTACTACCAAAAGAAAGAAGCACCACAGTGTATCCAACTGCCCAAATAAATCCTGCAAGCACGATGAATTAACGTACTGTTTATTACAAAAAACAATTACATAAAGCGCTTCTCGTCAGGCCCATATAGCCCAACTTCTTCAGATAATTATACAACATAGGACATACACTATATAGGAAGTGAAAAGGAAGTGAAAAGTCAGCTGGTTCCTGAATCAGCAGGAATCAGCTACTCTTAAAGTGACAATCACCTTCATTCATTACCTATAATATATAGCTTAAACAGCTCTCATCTAACACATTGTTTTAAAACAATATTTTAAAATAATAGATGAATAGTGTAAAAAATTTAAAACCAATCTATTATGAAATATTAATGCAGTTAAAATTAACAGTGTATGTATGTATTTATATTTTTGTGTTAAGAGTATAATAAACCTTAAAAGCATGTAAATAAAAACATTTAAGTAAAAAACAGCAAAACCTGACTAGAGAAGCTAAAAGTCAAATACACCCTAAGACAATAGTATGCATAGACCATTTTAAACACAGCATAATAGTCAACTCCTAACCAAATTTTTAAGTTGTAGAATGCACTTAATTGAATACATTTCGTTAATGCCCGGAGGGTATCATGCAAAGGTACGTAATTGTCAACTCAATTCTAATTTCTCTAACAGCAAGGAAAGAATCCCTCCTCTAGGGTCATAGGCAATACAATCTATAGCCCTAAAAGTAAAACCATGGGTGGGTGCTTTCATAATGTGCCTGGCCAATGCATTCTCTGATTTGTTAGACCTAATAGTGTATGTGTGTTCATAGACCCTGTCCCTAAGCCTTCTATCAGTTTTGCCAATATAGAAGGCAGGACAGGTATGACACTTAGCCAGGTATACCACTCTCTTGGAGTTACAATCAGATTTGTACTTAGTATTGTATTCAAAACCTCTTATACTAAATTTTGTTCCCTGCTCCATATATTTACAAAAGGGTAGGGGCATGACAGACACTTGTTCATACCTGCATGGTTAAATGTAGCAAAGTTTGAGTACCGAGTTTCCACTAAATTCTTTAAGTTTTTTCCTTTTCTATAAACTATTCTAGGGAAGTCAATAGGACCTCTTGGTAAATGTGTATCCATGTTTATCAAGTCCCAATTTTTCCTTAAAATGTTTATAAAATCATAACTGTCTATACAATACATAATAATAAGTCTATTTTCATTTTCATTTACTGTCCCATCCTGTAATGTACAACTATTTGTTTCTAAACTCTGGTTACTTGATAATATTGCTTTGTAAAAGCCCACTTCTCTTATTTTTCACTTCCTGACAAATTTCTTGTAGGAGTGAAATAGGGTAACCTCTCTTTTTAAACATGTGCATAAGTGTTGAGCATTCTTTAGTGAATTGATTGTCATCCATAACCATTCGAGATGCCCTTACAAATTGGCCCTTAACCAAACGTTTTTGGTCGGCCAGATGGCAGCTACTATAGTGAAGAAATGCATTTGAGTATGTCTCCTTTCTATAGATCCTGGCTTTAAAACATTGATTTTGTCTATTCTTACATAAATCAACATCCAAATAAACAATTCTATCCTGTGAAAAATTATATGGGAATTTTAAGAATGTTCTAGTGTTGTGTAAGTAAGTTAAAAAGTTAGAAGCCTCCTGTTGGTTACCCTGGAACAGGATAAATATATCATCCAGGAAACATATATAATATTTAATCTTACTTTTGTATGTAGTTGCACCAAAGACATGTTCATGTTCCCAGTAGGCCATTACTAAATTTGCAAATGTGCTACCACATGGAGAGCCCATCGCCACTCCTGTTTTTTGTAAGTAGTATCTGTTGTTAAAAGTGATGAAATTGTTGGAAAGAACTGTGTCCAAAAATTCAGCCATCAATTTTATTTCATTCTGGGGGGCTCCCACATATCATGTAGTAATAAACTCACCCATTCAACTCCCTCTGTGTGGGGAATTGATGAATACAAGTCTTTCACATCTGTTTTAAAAAATAGGAGTGGCGATGAGCTCTCCATGTGGTAGTACACTTGCAAATTTAGTAATGGCCTACTGGGAACATGTACATGTCTTTGGTGTAACTACATACACAAGTAAGATTAAATATTATATACGTTTCCTGGATGATATATTTATCCTGTTCCAGGGTAACCAACAGGAGTCTTCTAACTTTTTAACTTAAACAAAACTAGTACATTCTTAAAACTCGCATATAATTTTTCACAGGATAGCATTGCTTATTTGGATGTTGATTTAAGTAAGGATAGACAAAATCAATGTTTTAAAGTCAGGATCTATAGAAAGGAGACGTACTCAAATGCATTTCTTCACTATAGTAGCTGCCATCCGGCCCACCAAAAACGTTCGGTTGTTAAGGGCCAATTTGTAAGGACAGCTCGAATGGTTACGGATGACAACCAGTTCATTGAAGAATGCTCAGCACTTATGGGCATGTTTAAAGAGAGAGGTTACCCTATTTCACTCCTACAAGAAATTTGTCAGGAAGTGAAAAATAAAAGAGAAGTGGGCTTTTACAAAGCAATATTATCAAGTAACCAGAGTTTAGAAACAAATAGTTGTACATTACAGGATGGGACACTAAATGAAAATAGACTTATTATTACGTATTGTATAGACAGTTATGATTTTATAAATATTTTAAGGAAAAATTGGGACTTGATAAACATGGATACACATTTACCAAGAGGTCCTATTGACTTCCCTAGAATAGTTTATAGAAAAGGAAAAAACTTAAAGAATCTAGTGGAAACTCGGTACTCAAACTTTGCTACATTTAACCATGCATGTATGAACAAGTGTCTGTCATGCCCCTATTGTAAATATATGGAGCAGGGAACAAAATTTAGTATGAGGTTTTGAATACAATACTAAGTACAAATTTGATTGTAACTCCAAGGGAGTGGTATACCTGGCTAAGTGTCATACCTGTCCTGCCTTCTATATCGGCAAAACTGATAGAAGGCTTAGGGACAGGGTCTATGAACACACATACGCTATTAGGTCTAACAAATCAGAGATTGCATTGGCCAGGCACATTATGAAAGCACCCACCCATGGTTTTACTTTTAGGGCTATAGATTGTATTGCCTCTGACCCTAGAGGAGGGCCTCTTTCCTTGCTCTTAGAGAAATTAGAATTGAGTTGACAATTGCGTACCTTTGCATGTTACCCTCCAGGCATTAACGAAATGTATTCAATTAAGTGCATTCTACAACTTACAAATTTGGTTAGGAGTTGACTATTATGCTGTGTTTAAAATGGTCTATGCATACTATTGTCTGAGTGTATTTGACTTTCAGCTTCTCAAGTCCAGTTTTGCTGTTTTTTACTTCCATGTTTTTATTTACATGCTTTTAAGGTTTATTATACTCGAACATAAAAATATAAATACATACACTGTTAATTTTAATTTTAACTGCATTAATCTTTCATAATAGATAATTATTGGTTTTAGATTTTTTACACTATTCATCTATTATTTTAAAATATTGTTTTAAAACAATGTGTTAGATGAGAGCTGTTTAAGCTATATATTTTAGGTAATGAATGAAGGTGGTTGTCACTTTAAGAGCAGCTGATTCCTGCTGATTCAGGAACCAGCTGACTTTTCACTTCCTTTTCACTTCCTATATAGTGTATGTCCTACGTTGTATAATTATCTGAAGAAGTTGGGCTATGTGGCCTGACGAAAAGCGCTTTTTGTGATTTTTTTGTTTTTTGTAATAAACAGTATGTTAATTCATCGTGCTTGCAGGATTTATTTGGGCAGTTGGATACACTGTGGTGCTTCTTCTTTTGGTAGTACGGATCAAGGTTATAAATCAAAATGGAAGAGGGTGATGGGGTGGGGATTGAGATATGGAGAGACTTGATTTTTTTTAATGCATGTCCTTGAGGTGGATAGCAACAACCATACATAATGTTTTATTTATAAAGTAGCAGAAAGTATTCTAAAAGCTAATCCTCCAGCACTGGTATGAAAAAAGGGGGTTTTACTAGTTGGGATGTCTGTAAGTAGAGGTAGAAAAAGTAAGCAAAGGAGGGCTGGAATTTGCTTGAGGAAATTAAAAAAGGGAAAATACTGGCAAAGAATAATTCAGGACGGAAAGGTAATAGAGTGAGATGAGGCTAAGCCGGAGTTTGGATTGCAGATTAAAGATTGCTTTCCCTATTGGAGATTGATTACAGAGACAGTAGGTAAAGAGGGAAGGCACAGAGGAGTGCTAAGTGAAACACCAGCTGTGATAATGGTTTTAGTTTAGTCTAGAACAGATGATGTCCTTCCTTCAATCATTGTTGTAGTATTCCAATACTAAAAGTTGTCTCACTGAGTTAACCTGACATCTGGCAAGCTTACCAAAGCCAAAAACCTTCCACGTGCATCTGACATATAATCTAAGTCTATAGGTGTTGGGGTTGTTAAGCATACATAAACATGTAATATCTGTCCTAAAGAAATGAGTCCAAATGCAGGCTATTCATTCCAGTCAGTCTACTTTTTGCGTTTTTGGCTGTAACCATTGCCTATACTTACTTACTCTGGTAAGTGCCCTGTTGGGGAGCCTTCTTTTTGTTGTATTTTTAATTGAAAGATTTGTTAATGTCCACTGCCTGTGATAGACAGATACTTTATAATCTCAACTCCCACTCCTTATTTTGTCTAGTGGGTCAGCATTATTACAGAAACTCATATCTGTCAAATGTTTGTTCCTAAGACCATGCATACCCCCTCCGTTAAACACTTTATTAGAAACCCTGTGTTTTTAAGCTCCTCAAGAAATTCAAGATGGGAGAATCCTCAGCCTCTAACATCCCACCAGCACCAAAATAAAAGTTCAAAAAGAGTAAGCCTGAGCTGTCTGCTACCATGTCTGATAATGGATGCACCTGTTGAGATGCTATAAGAATCCACTGTGTGTCAAACTCCTTTTTAGGTACCTACTGCCACAAGCCCATGGTTGGCCAGTATGGTGAATTACTTTTGTATGTCTGAAAAGACTTTTCATTCCAATATGATTTGAGAAGAGAGAACTAAGAGTGATCATTTTAGAAGGACCAGATGGCATTTCTTAAGAAAAGTTTGTCCAGTTTAGAAGGCTAAGTTAAAGGAAATAGTGGAGTTCTTCAAGGGCCTATGTAAAGCCATCTTGTCTCTGAAATCTCCCTCATTATTTTTATCTCCTCATCTCCTCCAATTCCCCTCAAAAGAGTCAGCATGCAACTTCATCTAAGGAGGTGGAATGTGATTCTGACTAATATTCCTTAGCTTATTCATCAAAAATCCATTCTCCTGGTCAGTTTGTGTCTGGTGATACCACCTTGTCCCATGACTGCCCCATTGAGGAGCTATCGTTTGAGGGAAACTGTAACTAAAATTATACAGCACTTTGGAAATCTAAGCAGGTATTTGATGTACAAAAACATCCTATAATTTGCTGGAGGTAGGGGGTGCTATACCTTTTCTTGTCTCTACAGTTTTGGAGGCCGTAATGGATACCTTTACAATCGATTCAACTTCTACTGTTTCCCAGACTCCAACACCTGGTAAGCCTGATAAGTTAGGACCATAAGTTTGTTTACAAAAATCCCATAACAGATCCTTTTGCCTTTTCCATTTCTACTGACAAACCTACAAAACTTCTGCCAGCCGATAATGTTTTACCAGCTGACGTAAGTAGGGCCATGGACAAGTGCGGAAATAAGGGTTATACTTGTGGTACATTTGCTTTTGGAGCTTTAAATTATCAAACTGTAATGAGAAAATACCTTTTGTCAAATTTAGGATATCAAAATAATACCATAGCTAACTGTGAGGTCTCTGATTCTAAGGAACAAGCAATTTTCAGGCATAGGCAATCTACTCAAGTTGTTAGACATTCCATTAAATGCAGCTGTGAAGCTGCAGAGGCTTCTTCCATGGTTGATGCTACTTGATCATTTAAAAAGATTTGCTTGGTTTTGTCTTCAATCCCTCCCTGCTTGCATGCATACATACATGTTTTTAATAATTTTTATTTACTTCATTACATAAATTGCTCAATTACTGCTTTCAATTAAATGTCTTTTCTCCTCCTGAACATTGTACCGCATGTATTGTTCCCACAAATTCAATGTATTTGTGTGTAATTTACTCCTTCCCTTTTCTAAAGATTCCCCTGTCCAGTTCATTTATCTCCTGTACGTTATTCAATATTTCATTTACAGTTTAGATTTTGAATTCAGTTTTCTAGTGTTTTTAGCAGCCATTAGCATTAAAAGCCTTACTGTGTCTAGGCAGTTAAGATCCTATATCCCAAAACAAAAAAAGAAATTATGTCTTACCATAACATTCCATGTGTGTTGTAGATCTTTGTTCATTCATTACAGATACGACTTTGGTTCCGTCCTCGGAACCAATACGGCTGTTTCCCAGCTCGTGCAAGCCAAAAACTCTCCGCTAAGAACCTACCCACAATGCCCCTCTCCTAGTTAGTCCAGACCGAGTTTGCCTGCCCTAGATAAAAGATGCAGTAATAGAAAAAATAGTAGGAGGCTCTGTCTGAGCAAATATCCCAACCAGGAGTTCCTAAAGTCCACCAGGAGTCCAGGCAGGGGGAAGGAGGGCGGGAAGTAATGAATGAACAAAGATCTACAACACAGATGGAATGTTATAGCAAGACTTAACTTATTTATCTGATGTTGTAAATCTTTGTTGATTCATTACAGGTAGGACCGAGTCCTCAGCTGCTTGAGTCCTGGGTGGCCCTAAGGAAGGATATTCCTGAACACCATAGAACTAAAAGATGCTAGTCCCCTGGAGGCCAAATCCAGTTTGTAATGAGATATAAAGGTATGATGTCTTGCCCAAGTAGCTGCTGTGCATATATCATCCATAGAGGCTCTGCAATGAAAAGCTACAGAAGTAGCCATAGATCTGGTAGAGTGAGCCTTTATTCTGGAAGGTAAGGGTAGCTTATTCTGTTGGTAGATAAAGGTAATGACGTTTCAAAGCCAAGAGGATAAAGTCATTTTGGAAACAGGTTTACCCAATAGTTCCTGCAAAGGTCACAAACAATTGGTCTGTTTTTTTGAAAGATTTAGTCCTGTCCAAATAACAAAGAAGCTGCCGGTGCACATCAAGGGTGTGCAAAATGTACTCCCCTCTATTAGAATGCCTTGGGAAGAAAACCGGCAGGTCAATAGATTGGTTAATGGAAAAGCCAGAAATGACCTTGGGCAAGAAAGAAGGGACACCCTATCCATGTGGAAGATCAAGTAAGGACTCTTGACACTCGAGGCCTGCAGCTCACATACTCTTCTCGCTGAGGTGAGTGCTACTAGAAGTATGGTTTTCCATGACAAAAATTACAAATCACATGAATCAAAGGGCTCAAAGGGAGAACCTGTGAGATAATGAAGCACCAGAGTCAAGTCCCAGGGTCCTAAGGGAGGCTTGACCGGAGGTTTAACATGTAATACTCCCTTCAAAAAGGTCTTGCATAGGCGTTGTGACATAATTGAAGAATTATCAAGACCATTATGAAAATTGGCGATAGCTGCTAAATGTACAGTGATCGTTGAAGCTGAGGCTCCTGCATGTAAAAGAGTAGTCAGTTATTGTAGGATCTTTTGAATAGGCATAGAGAAAGGGTCTAAGTTCTGGACTTTGGCCCAAATAGAGAACCTAGTCCATTTACTAGAATAATCCTTTCTAGTAGAAGGTTTGGGTGAGGCCAGAAGAATTTCACGAACAGGAGATGGGATGTCAGGCAGCCTGGCAATCATTGAAAGTGGAGGAACCAAGCTGTGAGCCTGACTGTGCAGGTTCAGATGAATCAGTTCCTGAGGATGAGATAACAGGTCCTGGAAATGATCCATGATCCACAGGCTGTGAATCAGATGAGGCCATAGAAACGGTAACCAGACTTGACGTGGCCAGTAGGGAGCAGTGAGGATCACTTTGCCTTTCAACCTCTGAGCTTTCTGGAGACATTTTGGACTGAGGGAAAACAGGGAAAAAGCATACAGAAGACCCGGGGGCCAATTGTGTGTTAGTGTCCCTCGGTGGTTCCCCCGATGGGGGGATCAAGGCAAAATAGCTTCTGCATTTATAGTTTACAGGGGAAGCTAAGAGGTCACAGCAAGGCTTGCCCTAATGTTGGAAGATCCAGTCTGTTTTTACAGGGTTGTGGGACCCACTCGTAAGGTATCAGGATGTTTCTGCTCAAATTATCCCCGATAAGGTTGGAACTCCCGGGAATGTGCCTTGCTATAAGAAAACAGTTGCAAGCTGTTGCCCAGTGCCAAATCCTCATGGCTTCCCGACACAGGGGATAAGATCTGTTTCGCCTTGCTTGTTGATATACCAGATGACTGACCTGTCTGACTGAATTGCATTGGTCCCTGAGGGTAGGGATGCATGGAATGCTTGCAACGCTAAGAGAACTGCCCTCCGTTCCAAGACATTTATGTGCAAGTTGACCTCGATGGGGGTCCAGGTGCCTTGGACAGTTTTTCCCTGGAAATGCCCCCCCACCCTAACAGCAAAGTGTCCGTGGTCACCATGGCTATGGGTTGGGGAAGACAGAACGGTCGACACCAAAGATTCATTTGTGGCTTCATCCACCATAGCATTTCTTTCTTGCAATGGTTTGTAAGGCATATCATGTGGTTGAGTGGGAGCATTAACAACGACCATTGTGTGGAAAGGAGCCACTACAGGATTCTCATGTGCAGTCTCACCAGTGGTACTAATGTAATGGCAGCTGCCATGGACCCAAGAGTTGCAGTACAAGACGTGCTGGTACATATGTGTGTGAGAGAAATTTGGTGTCTTATTTTCAAAAGCCTGTGAGGGGGAGAGAAGCTTGACAGGATGTTGTCGAAGACTGCTCCAATAAATTCCAGTGTCTTCATTGGGGACATCTGAGATTTGTCTTTGTTGATTGTAATCCCCAAGCGGAGAGCAAGACCTTGGGTGTAAGAGAGGCTGCAGACTAGGAGATTCCTGGTTGGAGCGGTAAGGAGCCAGTCATCTAGATAGGGAAACACCTGGAATCCTTGGAGTAGAAGATGAGCTACCACAACTGCCATACATTTGGTGAATACTCTGGGGGCTGTTGAGAAACCAAATGGCAGTGCCCTGAACTGGTAGTGATTCTCCCAGCTGGAAGCGGAGAAACTTCCGGGAGTGGTGATCCATCTTTATGTGGTAGTACGCATCCTGGAGGTCTGTAGAGCACATCCAATTGTCCCTCCCTAGGAAGGAAAGAATAGACTGTACTGTGACCATCCGGAATTTTTGAGGTTTGATAAATTTATTTAGTAGGCTGAGATCCAGGATTGGTCTCCAGTCCCCTGTCTTTTTTGGCACTAAAAAGAACCTTGAGTAAAACCCGGATCCTGTCTGGTCTGGTGGGACTGGTTGGATGACTCTTTCTTAACAGCTTTTTTATTTCAAAGGCTGCTAATTCCCTCTGATTGGGTGGTACATCGGGGATTTGTTTGACGGGTCTGGGAGTTCAATCGAATGGTATTTGGTAGCCTCTGGATATTATTCTCTGCACCCAAACATCGGTAGTAATAAGATGCCTGGCTGGTAGATGCAGAGAAAAATGACCCCCGACTGCTTCCAGAGGAAAGCAATCTGGCCTCTGCTTAGGAGCGCTGGTAGGGTCTGCTGGAGAAAAAATCTCTGGCACCCTGGTTACGTGTACCCCCTCTCCCACGAAAGGGGCGTCTTCCATATGAGTTGCTCCCTCTGCCCCGGGGGGATTGTTCACCACAAGTGTCACGGAAGGATCCTTGGGATTTCTTGAACCACATCTTTCCTCCCTTCTGATTTTTGGAGTAGGACCTCTGGGGGTTGGAAAAGCGTATGCCCACAGCAGACAAGGTCTTTCCGTCTTTCTCACTATGTGCAAGTGTGTCTCGTACCTTGGGCCCAAAAAGTGCAGATTCATCGACAGGTGCATTGACTTAGGAAGATTTAAAGGGGTCTGCAAAGTCACACAACCGCATCCAAGCATTATGTCTCATGACAACAACAGACCCGTCAGCTGGAGCTGCCCCCTCAGTGGTATGAGATATCAAACGCATCGAGGAGTTCAAGATGGATTCAAGGGTAGCTAGCTGTGAGGCGACAGTGTCACGCACCTCATTAGGCAGTACCCCCACCAAAGAGGAAAACATTTCGGAAACTAGGTCTCTTTGGATGCGAGTAAAGTGTGCCAGATAGTTAAGTGATCGAATGGCGAAGGTACTGAAGCATAGTTCCGCTTCCCTAGTCTGTCCATGGTCCGAGACTCCCTGTTTGGAGGATGGACAGTGGAGCTATCTTCTGCCAGTTCCCTCTTGGTGGCCGCTGCTTGGACCAGTGAGGCTGGTCTTCAGGTGTAGATAAACTTTTGTCTGGCCTCCGGGGAAAAGGTCCTATGTTGTCCGGGGCCTTCCAGGCATGCTGCACAATTAGTTTAACAAGGTCATCTGCTGGTGGGATCACCCAGGAAGTAGATGGCCGGGCACGGAAGGCCTGCAGGAACACAGATTCCTCAGAAGAAGTTTTAGAGGACTTCGGGATTTCGAGAATGTCTCCAAATGAAATGTCTGGTGGAGAGCATGGGGACCCTTCCCCCTCATCACAATTGGTGTCTTTTGTGATAGATTCTTCCAGGAAATCAAGATGCTTCCTCTTGCACCGTTTCTTTTGGGGTGGCTCTCCAGTGGGATCTTCTGAGGAGGACTCCGGAGAAGGGGTTCCCTTCAAAGGGGGTTCTTGTGACTCCCATGCCTGGGGACCCTACATAGCAGGTTGGGAGAGGTGCATGCTAGGGGAGGTTTCTGATACTGATGTCATTGGTGCTGACTGTGAGCCTCCGGAATGAAGGACCCTTTCCATCACCTGTACAGCAAGCCCACGCGAGGATGAATGGGAGGCCGGAACTGGGAGGGGCAACCTCAGTACTGGGGTCACACCCCGCCCCGAAGAGCCCACCTCCAGTTGAGGGGTTCCAAGAGAACTGGAAGCCGTCGGAACTGTGGACACAGATGGTGCCAGTGAGAAAATAGGTGCCAGACTAGATACCAAGGTACGTATGGTCCAAGCACCACTCCGAGAAAGCAGCAAGGGTGGTCGGTGCCGACAGGGGTAACAGTGCTGTCAGAGCTGAGACAGTATGTACCAAAGTGGACATCGGTACCGAGATCAGGGTGGATGCTGGAGGAGGAGAAATGGGGGAAGATGTGGTAAAAGATTCTGAGCCAGGAGGGACGGAAGGTCTAGCTGGAATGGGCAAATACCCTAGCTGCCAGAAGCTGGTCCACAACCTGCACTAGGTCTAGTTCTGAAAAACTCCTAGTGGATATAAAGGAGGCTGCTGAAGGGGAGTCAGGTCTTTCTAGAAAGGGGCTAAACCTCTGCCCCAAAAAAGGGTCCTTAGTTGGAGAATATCTTGTCCTTGGCAGGTATTCGAGTTTTGGAGCCGAAGAAACTGTCAGCACCATGGCCGGTGATGGTGCCGAGGCATGTACAGTTATCGGAGCCGATGTGGGAACCAAGGACAGCACAGAAGTCAGTGGCGCCATGATTGGAACCAAAATAGGAGTGAATATCATGGTCTACACCGAGGGAGAGGACACAGAGCTTGGTGCCGAAGAGGTCTGGGCCGAGGGTGCCGGCGAAGCATGGAGCCGACTCTGTTCTGTTACTGACGGAGATGCAGGAACCAGGTGACTCCATTTTTCCTTAAGTTTTTTGGTCTTAGGAGGGGGTGAGACCTCCTACCCAGATAGAGCCTCCGAGAAAGGGGTCTTGAGTTAACCTTTTAAAATAAGTTTATTCGTACGTTCTGCTAGTGTCTGATTACTAAAACTAGCACAAATGTCAGTCAGCTTTAGTATGATCCACGCCCAAACAGTAGACACAATGGACATGTGTATCTGAGTTAGGCATCTTACGTCCACACTTGTCACACTATTTGAATCCCAACTTAGCGTTGTCTGACATGGTAAGGGAACAATGCTATGCTATAGAAAAAAAAAGTGAGAAAATACTAGTGATGTTATTTTAAAGAATACCACTAGTAAAAAGGGAAGGCCTGTCAAAGACAGGAGAGAGGGACAGTACCAAAAATGGTAAAAAATTAAATTACCAAGGAAAAGGGTAGGTTATAGGCGACAGTGAGAAAAGACTAACTTGACTAAAAATTTAGTAATTTTGAAGAAAAACTATGATAAAATTAACAATTGTCTACTTATTTTTGAGAGAGATGGCTAATACGTCTGACTAGGAATGTGGCAAACGAGATCTGAAGTAACTAGGAGGGGGCATTGTGGGTAGGTTCTTAGCTGAGGGTTTTTGGCTTGCGCGAGCTGGGAAATGGCCGTTTCGGTTCTGAGGTACTATCTGTAATGAATAAACAAAGATTTACAACGTCAGATGCATAATTTCCTTAGTTACCACTGTTTACTTTGTAGGGAATTTTTAAAATCCACAGCTCATTAATTTGCAAAAAATGTTCCCAATTACTTTTGTCTTTTCTGTCTTATTTCCCACATTTGCAGCTGACCTGATGAAATATTCTCTGAAGTCTGCTTGAGGTGTCAAAATACCTGTGCAAAAAATTTCCTTTCCTTCCTTAGTTACTTGCTCCCATATAACTTTGTTCCATTTCTGATTTTTTTTTCTGTAAATTTCAGCCCCTTTTTTCTATTTTCTGTATTCCCATACTTCTGGACTTTGTTGCATACTTGGGAGGAATGCGTGTTCTCCCATTGTTCCCTTGTAAATTGCTTTTCCAATCTCTTCCCAGTCGTTTTCTAACCTCCAAACTATTCTTATTTGCCATACTAATTATCTCCTTTTTCACATCAGCTTCTGTTCTAGATTCAACTAAAACGTCTGCCAGAACAGGTGTTTCACCTAAGACTCCCCTTTCCCTATCTCTTTGACTATACTTTTGATGTCAGTCCCTGGTAGGACAGGCAGTTGTAAACAGCAGTCTAAACTTCTTTTGGCCTTTTCTCATTCTGTTTCTCCCGGGTTTATATTAAATCAGCGAATGCTTAAAATAGTGGCCACTGATTTATCGACCTTTAAAACTGAAACCTGAAAATCCCGAAGACACTGAACAACTATTATTTTTCCAGGGACAAAAATTGCTGGGCTGCTTTTGTGACTTTGCCATTTCCACCACTGTGGTGCGATCTTGAAGTTGGTATATTTAAGTATGGGTGGGGTGTAGGAGTGGAAGCCCCCCACTTTATTTTGTGTTTTGAATTTTTTTTTTTTTTTGTGGAACAGTGATTTTTTTTTTTTTCCCTGGGAAAAAAAATAGCTATTCCATGTCTTTGGGATTTTCAATCTTCTGTTTTAAAGGGTCGATAAATCAGCGTTCGCTATTTTAAGCATTCCCTGATTTAATCTAGACCCTTTCTCTCAATACCTTCGTTCCTTTGCCAATTTTCTGTATGTTTGTTGTAATTATCCTCAACCATCTGCGTCAAAACTTCGTCTCTTTCCTTATTTTTGACCCCCCCCACTTCATTATCATCATCTCTTTCCACTTTGAAGTATAACATTCTGCTTATGTTGTATATATGAGCCTTGTGTGTAGCTTTAGAATAACCCTTCAAATCAGGTAAACCTAAATCACCTTGTTCTATTCAGATAATCAGCTTATCCCACTTAACTGTTGGACTCTTCCATCCCCAGATAAATTCCTTCAGCTATCCATTGTCCACAACTTCACTTGTGGTTGATAAAAATTTACCTAGCCTGCACATAAAACTAAAAGGACTTAAACATTTTTACTGCTTTTGTCTTACTAAGATATCCACAAATAGCTTCAAGTTTCTCAGTTTTTGGATTATCTTTTTAGCTCTCTCCACATTCTTAGCTGCCGTAATAGAAATCTCTTTAAACCTCACTCCTAAATACTTTATCTTGTCCATGTAAATATATTGCTGAATCAATTTGTATGTGGGTACACAATATATGGATATAGTCTTTGTTTTATCTTCATCAGTTTTATAGCCTGAAAATACTAAAACTGCATCAAAATGTTCCATAATATTGAGATATTTTCTGCATTTATGTGGTGCAAAATATCTGCAAATAAAGCAGTCTTTTTTCTTGATTACCATACCAGTTATAGCCTTGAAATTTCTGATTACCTTATTTTCTTGCCAGTGGCTCTAAATGTAAAACCAGTAAAGGGGAAAGATAACACCCCTGCCTATTTTTTCTATTCAAATGCAACTTATCACAGTGGAACCGTTACACTTTACTTATTACCGCTGATCCTTCATGTGTCCTTTTAATTAACTTCAGTATTTTATCAGTGAAAGCAAAAGCTTCCATTGCCCTACTCATAAAATCCCATCTTACTGTATTAAATGCTTTTGGTGGTAATTTGCTTTCTTCAAGATAATCATCATTTCTATTAAAGGTGTCAAATGTTTACCTTCCATCAACAAAACCATGTTGATCCATCTCTATCACTCCACTCTGCATTTCACAATATAATTCAATGCTCACTCTTCTAAGATACTGGTTCTTCCCCTTTTTTTCAAATACCATTAAATAGAATCTTCTGGATCTTAATCACTTTCTTCCCTTCTGATTATCAGACTTCTACAAGAAAACCATCTTTTCCTGAATACTTCCCTGCCAATTGATTATGCATCACCATTTTTATCTCCTTCCTCTTATCTTAACTATTGGTTGTTGAGCCTCATATTCCTCTATCCTTGGCATAATTAAGAACTGTATAAATATTTCGATTTATGCTCTTTCTTGGTTTCCACATTCCACTGCTTTATAAATAAAGATTTTCATTAAATTTCTGAAATGTCTCTTAATACTATTATAAGATCTCTCTTTTTCTTGACAGATGATCCATAATACCTAAAATGTCAGGCTGAAAATTTTGTATTCTGGCATTATCAAAAGTAGTTA
Source organism: Protopterus annectens (assembly GCF_019279795.1). NCBI lineage: Eukaryota > Metazoa > Chordata > Ceratodontiformes > Protopteridae > Protopterus > Protopterus annectens. The sequence goes on from NC_056746.1 coordinate 293,243,791, forward strand.
ACAGCAGTCTTTCTAAACTTGTGTATATTATCCAATTACTCCCTCATTTTCTCCTTAGCACTCTGCAATTGCTCTTCTGTGAGATTTTTCTTATTCCACAATATTTTAACATTTGTCGTCCCCTCTAATTCCTATTGCTTTCTAGACATTTCTTTTATTTCTACTATATTTTCCAACTCCTTGTTATCCCAGTGAGTAGCTGTCATTTTTAGCGAAATTTCTGTTTACTCTATTAAACTCAAATAATTTCCATTACCCATTTCTTGAATTCCTCTCTTTTTGAGAAGTAGGTGGAAAAGTGCCAGTCTCATTTTTAATTCATTACCCTACATTTTTCTCTCGTTTTTTTATTGGTGCATGATCTGAAATGGTTGTAGGATATGTGTCAGAGTTTGCAATTAAATACACGTGCTCCTGTGAAATATAATTTCTATCCATTCTAACCCAGCTATTGTACCTTGGGGAATAATATCTAAATTCTGCCTTGAGTTCTTAATATTGAATTAGCATCTTGCACACCAAATACTTTCATACCCTTCTTCAGAAATGCGTACCCCCTTTTGTTATGTTTTCCCTTCAAAATCCCCTTATACATCGTTGTTGTAAATCAAGTTCCAGTCTTCACATGTAAGTAATATTCAATGGTAAAAGCTGATTATTTCTCCCAGTAATTTCTTTAGCTCTATAATAGTAGTTTTGGGTGGAATGTAAATATGTGCCAGCGTAATCCTCCTTTGCTAGTCAACCCTTACTGCCACAACTATACCATTATTGTCTTTATTTTCCCGTCTTCTATCAGTATTGCAGCCCCTTTAACAATCAGTATTATTACTCCCCTTTTACTTTGTCCCTGATTCTACTGAGTATCCATGCTGATATCCTTTCTTTGTCAAATTCATATGCTCATTTCTTTCCAAATGTGTTTCTTGCAGCTTTGCTGTTTGCACTCTGCGTTTTGTAATGTAAGTCAGTATTGTTTCCATTTTGTCTCTACATGTAAGGCCATTTACATACCAAGATAGTGTGGATAGAGTAGCCACTATGATAAAACGCTATTGTTCCCAACTTTTATACATGACAATGTTTTGAATGTGGTTTTCCAACATTTGTCTTAAGCGCATAGACTGGTTGGCAGGCTGATCTTTTTATACAGTTTCTTCTCATCTGCATTTGAACCTTACATTTTTATGACTTATTGTTTTAATGAAAACCCTCATTTAAAAAAAATAAATACATTTTAAGAACAATCCCATCCCCTATTAACTTGGAACAAACTCACAACTATGCACATTTTCAGCAAAAGTTTAATCCTCCATATAGGAACAATTGTCCCAAATTGACGACTCAAAATTAATTGTTAGTTTGACTCCATGTAAAAATTGTCAGCAAAGAGAGGGGGAAAAAAACTAATAACTCTGCAGATGCATAAAGCAATCTTTGTAAATTTCACTCCTTGCACACTACAAAATTCCCCTGGTGTACTGCTCTCAGTTACAGATTTCTTGTCTTTTACTCCAAACATTTGTTAATGGGGAAAAACAAGTTAATATATTTGCAGGTGCAAGAAACTTTGCATTTTTCATTCCTTTCATCGTTTTGTCTTTTCAAGCCTTTTTATAGGTTCATAGGTAGGTACTAGGCTATTTATAAGCCTAGTCAGAGTGTGTCAACTTTCGCCGCCCCATTGATTAACTGATCCTCTGTCAAGCAGGGCCAATGAAGTGATCCCAGGGGTGTATTTTCTGTTACCCATCCACTCGTCAAGGTTTCTCTTGAAGAGTGTTAGTGAGGGACTCTGCCTGATGTAATTTGGAATTTTGTTCCAAAGCATGGGGAGTCTCTGATAGGAATCTATCCCACCAGCATGTTCTATTTATTTTTGTGGCGAGGTTTAGCTCACTAGAGCGCGTGGCTCGCAGTGACTTGGATTTCTTTAGGTGGAGCATGTCCATCAGTTCTGAGTTGGACATGGCTTTGTAAGTCAGGCAGAGATCACCTCTGAGTAAGCGATATGCCCCTGAGTACAGCCGGCGCTTTTTTCAGTCAGGCTGCATAGGACATATGTTTGAGGCCAGTAATCCTCTTGGTGAGGTACTTTTGTGGTCTTTCCAGCTGTTGGAAGTGTCTTGTGAGGTACATCTCAAATGGGGCATTGTACTCTATGATGGGGTCTGAGTGACGAGTAGAGGAGCACTATAACCTCTTTATTTCTCGTTGCGAACACTTTAGTAATTAGATGGGCCACATAGAAAGATTTCCTAACTACTTTGGCAATATGATTGTCAAAGGAGAGATTACTATCTACCTGGGTCCCCAGATCTCTTATTACCTCTTCTGTATTAAGGGGGCTGCCACCTATGTGGTAATTCGTGGGTGTTTTGTTTTTCCCAAATGGGATGAGTATGCATTTTTTGGCATTTAGCTTGAGGCCATGACTTTGACACCAGGTGTCAGTCTCAGTAAGGCCCTTTTGAAGGATGTCCATGTCAGCCGGAGAGTCAGTTATGTCTCCCAGTTTGCAGTCATCGGCAAACTTGGTTAGCCATAGTCCTCCTGTGTTTGCCTGTACTTCTGAGAAGTATATGCCGAACAGTAGGGGTCCCAGGACCGAGTCTTGCAGGACACCACTTGTGAGTGGTTTAGAGTCGGACCTGGAGCCCGCTATTCTTACAGTTTGACTTCTGTCTGTAAGCCAGTTGGCAACCCATCTCGTGACGTAGGGGTTTATGTTCAGGCTGGTGAGTTTTTCTGTAATACCGGAGTGGGCAATGGTGTCAAAAGCCTTGGCAAGGTCAAGGTAGGCCGTGTGAACCACCTTTCCCTCGTCTATGGCCTTGGTGACTGTCTCAAAGAAGTCAACCAGGTTTAGTAGGCATGATCTGCCCTTAAAGCCGAACTGGGTCGGGTCAAGTGTTTGGAGGTTCCCAATGTCTTTAATGAGTTCCATGATGATGCACTCCATAGCCTTGCAGACCAGGCTAGTCAGGCTTATGGGGCGATAGTTACCAGGGTCAGTTGCGGCCCCTCCTTTGTGGAGAGGAATATCTGTTGCTGTGCACCATTCTATGGGGACGTAGCCTGTGGAGAGCCTGAGGTTGAACAGCGTGTTTAGGTGGGGGCTTAGTTCGTTCTCTAGTTCGTGCAAGACGCAGTCTGGGACACCATCTGGTCCCATTGTCGCTGTGCTTTTGGGTTTTGAAAGGGCTGTTTTCACCTGTGCGTCTGTGATTTTTGGGACACTACACTTTTCCGGTATTGTTGTGGGCCCTTTTGGAGGTGAGAGGGGGGTGAAGTTTGCACTGAATCTGTCTGCCAGCGTGTTGGCAATATCAGTAGGTTCAGTATATTTTGTGCTATTTTGCACTAGTTCAGTGCATATCTGCGAGTTGCCTCTTAGATTCTTAACATAGCTAAAGAAGGCTTTGTGGTTATCTTTTGAATCCTCGGCTATTTTTCTTTCGAAGTTAGCCTTGGATGATTTTATGAAGGACTTTAGTTTCTTACTGATACTGATCAGGGATGTCTTTCCTTCTTGGGATTTGCTTTTTTTCTGAACTAGTTTCCTCCTTCTGTTGTATAGCCTGTTTATTGCAGGGGTCCACCAAACTGGTTTCCTTCTGTTAGAGGAGTGAGTCTTGGTTTTGCTATGGATGGCACGATCCATGCATTCTTGTAGGTGCTCATAGAGTGCATTTGTAAAGGTTTCTGCATCTTGGGCAGCGTTATCCTTTAGAGTGGGGGCTGTGAAACTTACAACCTCTGTCTTAAGTAAGGTGAAGTTCTTTAGAAAAGGTTTTTACTGTGGATTCCTTAGTTGGGGGTGTTGGTGGGGTGTGGACATCCAGAGTGATTAGTTTATGGTCTGATCTAACCAGTGACTGGTTGATCTCCGGTGTGTAACACCTTTCGCCCATGTTGGTGATGACCAGGTCCACTATGTTTTCACTTCTGGTAGGGGAGTTTACCAGCTGATCCAGGGTGTTTGAGTTGATGAATTCCAGGAACCGCTGGCCCTGGGAATTTGTACTTGAGTAGTTTTCCCAGTGAATGGTAGGGTAATTGAAATCGCCCAATATCAGGGTGTTCAGTAGGACCTTCATGTTTTTGTTAAAAAAAATAGTTTGTAGTGCAAGCCAATGACCTTAATCTAGATATCCGCCCTTGTAAAAACTAGGGAAATTATCTTTATTTTACATATACATCAGTACACTTTTACACCCCACCCCCACCCCAGCAGCACAGGATCACAGCATAATTAAAAATTGATTCTGTTCATCCTTTATCTTGTTATAGTGTAAAATCTATTTTGCTTACAACTAAGGAAAAATTGCGTGTTTACTTGACATATACAACAGTTGCTGAAAGCTTCTCTCATTTTTAAAATACCACTGATCGCACCCTGTACAAAACTGCTCAACAATACAATATGCTGTTTATAGATTACAAAAATGTTTTATACCAATACTAATGAGGGAAAAAATGTTTTGCTTGCAGTTAATATTTTTCCTTTCGGTGTCCTCCTAAACATTAATGACTTAAGTGGGGTATATGTTTTACAGACTTCTCACAAGTTTAACAAAGTCAACAAATCATCAGTGTTTCTCAGGCATTTCTTGCAAAGTCATGTTTCACAGATGTAATTTATTCTTTATGGTCTACCATTTAGTCACTAATTTCAGTCTTGTTGGTCTTCCTGATTATCTTCATCTCCAGGCACCAGACGGTTCATATCCAAGTTACTCCTGATTCCTGTAGTCCACTCTTGTGCTTTGTTCTGTCTCTCGGGCATTTTCCTTAAGAGCAGTGTTGAATGTTTCTTTGGCAAAGTCTATGAACTTTGTCAGACAATTGAGGAGCAGAATTCCCTTCTGCTTGCTGGCTCAAATTTTGTAGGGTAACCTTTATTTCTTCCTTAGCCTGTTCTGTATCCCAAAAATTCCTTGATCCTCCAGGAAAAAATATTTTGAAGACCGCTAGATACAGCTGTCTGAATCTTACACCATCATCTCGACATTCCATGATTGTTGGGATAAATTTGCTTCTCTTCTTCCTGGTGTTCTGAGAATAATAATTTTCTACAAGCATGTCTATTATTTTTTTCTTTTCTACTACAATTTTGTCAGGATCAATTCTTTTGCTTGTAGGAGGAATTCCTTACTAATATAGGTCTTGATTGCAAACTAATGGCCAGATTTGGCACACAACAGACTGCGCCATTTCAGTTCACAAATTTTACTGTGGATCTCCAGATAATTTGCTTATTTTTGCTTTTGTAAAATTGATGTAGTCTTTTCCTTCTACTTTCTTTGGTACAGCAGAAAATCTCAGGATTTCTCTGTTCTCCCTGTCTTGTAACTTTTTTTTTTATGGCTTTCTTGAGAAGTTTCATACTCACCCTGTCTTTTCTTCATGTCCTCCTCTGTTTTTTTTTTTTTTGCATTTTTATCAGTTCAGCTAAATAGTTAACGATTCTTCTATTTTCCAGCCTTTTGTTATTTGAGTTGATACATTCCTTCCATGTTTTATTTATCTTGATCACCTCTTGAGTACGTTCAGCTTATTTTTTCCTCTAAATTACTGAATGCAATGTCTTGTATCAAAGCAGAAGCTTGAACTGCTTTTTGCTGAACAGCTGCTGGATTCTTACTAGCCACTCTTTCTTTTCTTCATTTCTAGTTGATTTTCTTTCAAGTTCTCTATATTTCTTCTTTGCTGGAGTCCAGGCCGTGGACTTACTAGCCTGTAATTGAATTTTACCCAAAATGACAATTTCACTGGCTCCCTTTTCTCAGATTCTGAATTCACACTGCGGAGCTGAAATTAAGCTGTTGATCAGTGTGCAGCCATCTTAGAAACTGAGGCTGTAATATCCCTGATTTGGTTCTTATCAACCCAGCCACTGCCTGCACCTTACCCTGCTTGTCCTTGTCCAAGGTTAAATCTGACCACAAATCTTAAATCTTTTCTGTTTGGTCTAGTGGTACCACTTCACCACCAGGAGATGATATATTTTAAGGGCTTTTCAATGCAAATGTAGTTTAGCTTGTAGAAGGCCTATGCAAACTTCCCAACAATCCCTTGCAAGTGGATCCAACTGAGACAACTGCTGTATTCACCTCCAGTGTTTACTAGCACCTGAACAATTGCATAGAAGAATCAGTACCTGTTCACTCAAAATATAACTAAATTAGGAGTAAACCTTTTTGGTGCAACTCCTGTGTTAATAAAATGTACAATGAAAGAAGGAAATAATGAAAACTACAAGAAATCCTCATCTGTTTACCTCAAGAATACTTTGAAACATGCTGACAAGGAACTTAAAAACACTTTTAGAAAATGTAAAGCAGAGTACAAACTTAAGGTTGCTACTGATTCTAAAGGAAACTAAAAATCTTTGTCTATCTGAAGAATTAAGGAATAATGTCCAACACAGCACTGAGCTTATCTGCAGTGATAATCACCCACCATAACCACCTTTTAAAAGGAAATGAGATAAAATACATAAAATAAAAGGAAAATAATGCATTATTCAAACATACTAAAGAATGTGACAAAGCTCTGTTTACAGTCTTTGTGCTTGAAGAAGTGAAGAAATATATAAGGGGGGTTATGGGAGGAAAGAATTGAATACGGAGAACTATGGTGGCAGGTTACTCTTCAGGCAAACTAGTTCCCTGGGTTGAATGAGAATATTTCCATAGCTCCCCCTGTTAAAAATGAGGGCAGCAAAATTGTGATATATGAATACTCTAAATTGGCCCTAGGCGTGAGTGCGTCCATGTGTGTGCCTTCTGTGGAAGGTTGGACACCAGGCTGGCAACTCAACACCGTAAAACTCCACTGCCAATCTTGAGCAGACAGATGATCCGCTGTGGCGACCCCTAACTGGGAAAAAAGCTGAAAGTATTTTTATTTAAATTTCATTTTATGTATTTTTATTTCATTTTCTTTTAAAAGGTGGTTACTATTTTATTGAGATGCATATATTAGTTTGGTATTAAATGTATAAAAATAGATTATATTTTTTATATAATATGAGCAATATATACTTTGGCTAGTAGATGGTGCTCTTTCATTATAAAATAGCTTATAAAATAGCTCAGGCTAGTTGCCCAACGCAATGCGTCTGAAATTCTCCAGGTGCAACTAACACTAGGTAAGACTGCAATCCAAATTGTAGCTTGCTACAGATCCCCACCATACCCCAAGATTCTCACTACACCTTTCTAAACATGCTGGAAAATATTAAGATTGAATCAGACACCCTAATATTGGGTGATTTTAACTACCCTGCCATTAACTTGGAAAACTACTTGTGTACCAACACCTTTGCCCAACGGTTCTTGGAATTCATAAATTCCAATGCCCTGGATCAACTAATCCATAGTCCCACCAGGGGCTCCAATATCCTAGACCTGGTCATTGCCAACATGGGAAATCGATGCTCCACACCTATGGTCATCCCTCGTTAGTCAGGTCTGACCATAAGCTAATCACCCTCAACATCCACATCCCACCCCCCAGTAAGGAAACCTCCATAAAAAACTTCTCCAAAGCCAACTTCATGCTACTCAAGTCAGAAGTGACAAACTTCATGACACTCATGCAGATGAGAACTGAAAGTTCAACTGCTGAATCCTACACTAAGGCACTGTACGAGCACATCTACTCATGCATGAATTGTGCCATCCCAAATAGAACCAAGATGCTCTCATCCAAAAAATGGAAGCCAATCTGGTGGTCCCCTGCCATAAACAAACTTTACAACAAAAGGAAGAAACTGTTGCAGAAAAGAGGAAAATCCCAGGATGCAAAAAACTCACTTACCAGCCTCGGTAAGAAACTCAGATCCCTCATAAAATCCTCCAAAGCTAGTTACGAAAATAAAATTGCCAAAGATTTCAAAGACGACCACAAGGCATTGTATAACTATGTCAAGAATCTAAATGGCAATGCTCAGATCTGCCCTGAGCTAAAACAGAATGGCATTAAATATACTGATCCCAAGGATATTGCCAATATCCTGGCAGATCGATTCAGTGCCAACATCACCCCCGCTCACCTCCTAAATGGCCCATCTCAATACCGGAAGATTGCCAAATTCCGGTAACAGCCACACTCTCCAAAGTTAAGAATACAGCATCCATGGGACCAGATGGCATCCCGGGCTGTGTACTACATGAACTACAATATGAACAGACACCTCACCCAAGTGTCATGTTTAATCATAACCTCACCTCAGGTTTCATGCCCACTGAGTGGTGCAGAGCTACAGTTATCCCACTCCACAAGGAGGGATCCAACTTGGATCCCGGAAACTACTGTCCCATCAGTGTGACAAGCCTTATCTGCAAGACCATGGAGCGTATTATCATGGAACTTGTAAACAAAAACATTGGCAACCTTCAAACACTGGACTCCACCCAGTTTGGGTTCGTGAAGGGCCGATCTTGTCTCCTGAACCTGATTGACTTCTTCAAATCAGTCTCCAGAGCCATGGACAAGGGTAAGGTGGTCCACACAGCCTATCTAGACCTTGCCAAGGCCTTTGATCATAGATAAACTTACTAAGCTTGGCATCAATCCCTACGTCATCCAATGGTTTGCTAACTGGCTTACTGATAGAACCCACACTGTAAAAGTAGCCGACTCCAAATCCATCTCCAGACTAGTGACAAGTGGAGTACCTCAGGGTTCAGTCTGGGGACTGCTCTTGCTTGGCATCTACTTCTCTGAAGTACAGGCCAACACTAAGGGACTCTGGCTAATAAAGTTCGCAGATGACTGCAAACTGGGAGCCATTATTGAATCCCCAAATGATGTGGATACTCTACAAAAGGGCCTTACAGAAACAGATGCTTGGTGCCAGAGCCATGGGCTCAAGCTCAATGCCAAGAAATGTATAGTTATCCCTTTGGAAAAAAACATGTATCCGTGAATTACCATATAGGTGGCAGTACACTGAACACCAAAAGTGTGATAAGAGACTTAGGGACACAGGTGGACAGTGGTCTCACCTTCGATAACTACATTGCCACAACAGTCAGGAAATTCTTCTATGTGGCACACCTCATCACTAAGGGCATTTCATCCAGAAAAAAGGAGGTCATTGTCCCACTGTACTCATCCCTCATTAGAACCATTATAGAATACAACGCCCCGTTTGGTATGTACCTCTCAAGACATCTGCAACAACTGGAAATGCCGCAGAAATACCTCACTAAAAGAATCACAGGCCTAAAGCAGATGCCCTACGCTGACCGCCTTAAACTCCAGCTATACTCTGTCGCATATCGTCTACTCAGAGGCGATCTCTGCTTAACATACAAGGCCATGTCAAACCCAGAGCTGTTGGACATGCTACACTTAAAGAAATCCCAATCCCTCAGACCCACACGCTCCAGGGATCTAAACCTTGTCATCACAATAAACAAAACATGCTGGAGGGATAGGTTCCTGACCCAGAGACTCCCCAGACTCTGGAATAGATTGCCCATACATGTCAAGCAGAGTCTCTCTTTGGCCGTCTTCAAAAGGAACCTTGACGATTTGATGGGAGAAAGGAAATTCACCCCGGGGGATCACGTCAGTCCCCCTGCTAGACAGGGGTCCAGGGAAGTAAATAGTGTGGGAAGAAATAGCCATGGAATTGTTATGGCTAGGCTTGTATAGGCCCTAGGGCTGATAACTTAGTACCACCCTATGAACCTATCATAGGAATGTATTTGATTAAGATTTTAAAAATAAGTTTTAATTAATAGGTTTATATAATAAGTTTTTATAGTTGTTACATATCTTTAGTAAGTGAGAATTTTCACTACCTGTGTTATTGGTTTAGGAGAAATTTATTGTGCAAGGGACATATTTCTTCTGTTTTTAAAGCTTTGGTTTACATTAGGGGAATTTCATGAATTAATTGGTTGATTGTATTTTCATTTTTTTAAATGTGCTTAATGAAATTCAGGGTATAAAAGGATAGGTCTAGGAAGATTCACTCTGTTGCATCTGTTGAAGTCTTTGTGTTAAAAAGACGACAATGTGGTGATTTCACTTGAGCATTAATGTATGATGATATTTTATGCGTGTTCTACATTAAAGTGGTTGATTATCGAAAACAACCCTGAATGTGGCACTTATTTGTTCTGCTTCAGTGCTTTCTCTCTTTTTGGATTTATTAGTTTTGTTTAAGCACTCTCTCTATGCTGATATCATCTTTCTTCACCTTGTTATCCTGTAAAATTGCAAGTTTATCTCTGATATTTACATTAATATTGTGCTCATCAAGCGAACTAATTGTTTTCTGTAAGCGCTGTTGTATTCTGCTGTTAGCCGTCGTCTTTCGTTTAGTCCTTGTCCCTCTCCCTGATCCTTTTAGTTTTTAAATAGCCTGTTTAAGTTATAGGGCTTTTATCCCTTTCGTTTCTATTTTTATTGAGTCTTTCCTTGACGTTTTTTCAGATACAGTTCGTTTAAATTAGAGAACTGTTTCCTCTTTGCCCGTTTAAATTAGAGGGCATTGTTTAACCTTTGTGTTGGTTGTTCCGGTCTTGGCCCATTTAAGTTAGAGGGCTGTGACACTTCCTATTCCTACTGTATTTTCTGCTTTTCTAGCTTTAGCTTAAAAAAAAAATTCTGTTTCCTGCCTCTATCTACATCAAAATGTCTAAGAAGAATTCAAAACTAGTGGGTTTCAAACAATGCGAAGATTGTGGGGAAAAAAGTGCCCTTAAGTGATAAGCACACACTTTGTGTTTATTGCCTTGGGACTATTCATCTCCAGGAGTCATGCTCTATCTGCAGTGCTTTTAATCATAGAGTGCTCCTGGAGAGGAAAAACAAAATACTGAAAGGACTTTTAAAAAAGCCTTCTCAGAGGCTTTGGAAGAAGGTTGAAGTTTATCCAAATCTGATAAATCTCCCACTTCTAAGTCCGACAAATCAGCCAGATCTGGGAAGAGATCTTCCTGTTCTACTTTATCGGAACTGACAAAAAAGATACCAAAAATGTTCTCCTCGGATCCAAAACTTATCGGATCCGAAAAGTCATCATGAGCTCCGACACTATCTACCTTGATGGTGGTTGAGTGTGAATTATGAAGCCGGTCTCCAGCCATGGAACCAATCTTCCCTACATTCAGATCTCCAATCTTACAACAATCAAAACCTCCAACCTCTTTAACTTGGTTTTCCAGGAGTCTTTCGGATGACTATGTGGATCAGGTGGTGCAGAGGCTGTTGAAGACACTGGCCAAGTTTTTGTTGGATCCGACCCTGAGGGCTTTGGAACTTACCACATCCACCCTTTCTGCTTTGATTCATTCTCTTATCTATCCCTTGGCTTCAGAGTAAGATGGTCCGGAGCTGGTCTTAGTGGAACCCTTGGATCTGAGACCCACTATGGGATCCGACCATAGCTCTGACATCTTCAGCTCTATCGGAGCTGGAGGGGTCTAGGAGCAGACACTCTCCAGTCGGGTCAGGAGAGGCGAGACTGATCGGTCAGTTGATGGATCCTGCTTTGCCTCTTGGAGCCTTTGCTCAGCTGAGCTTGGCACCTGCCTCAGGTCTATCATCTTTGGTTTCAGGGAGTCCCTTGGCCTCTTCGGATCCAGGGATTTCCTGGGATCAGGGACGGGAACTTTTAAGGTGATGAGAGTGTTATCTCCACAGATAGCTGTACAGTCCTCTCTGGATGTTCTACACCCTAAAGCATCGGTGTCTGCCTCTATACCCCTACATCCACAGGGACGCAGAGATCCTAAGCTTCAGGATGCCCCATAGGGCACCCTCACTCTTCCGAAACCTCCCCAGAGTTACCCCTCTGAGGAGGTCCCTTGAAAGAGACTATACAAGAGGAAGCAATTAGACTCCCCAGAGGAGTCCATCACTTCTGATATGGACCTTGAAGCTGAAGTGTCCCCACGGTCACCTCCTGATGATGTCTCTTTTGGAGACATCTTGGAAATGCTAAAGCAGAGAGGCAACTGGAAGTCCACCAACCCTTCATCGGAGGAGTCTGTATACCTGAAAGCTTTTGGATCTCACCCTTCCACCTCTTGTCTGTTTCCACTTTTCAATAAATTTATGGAACTAGTTTCTTGAAAGGCTAGGGAGTCCCCAGATTCAGTGGAACCTGTTCCTAGGAGGCCCAACAAATTTGTTAAACTCCTTCAGAGAAGGTTTTTCTAACTAATGGAGTCCCAGTAGATGCTGTGGTTGTGGTGGCAGCCACCAAGAAGGAACTCTGAGACATCATCTTCTGTCCATCCCACAAACAAGGAGTCTCAGACCATGGACAGATGTGGAAAGTGCATTTTTTCTTCAGTGACCTTTTCTCTCAGAATACTGAACTACCTTATTATTTTATAAGACTGCAGAGAGATCTTCTGAAAGAGCTAGGAGATTCTCTCCAAGGTTCAGTAGCTAAGGGGTAGCAGATAAAAGTATCCTCTCAGCTCTCTACCTTACATTCAGTTGTCAGTCCCTCCATGAGACTCATTTCATATGCAGCAGCTGGAGCATGTAGACCAGCGGGTTCTGGAATTTCCCTTAGGAGACATTCTTGGATGCACTTCTGTGACTTTGCAGAGCCCTTTAAGTCTTCCTTCGTGAATGCCCCATTTGATGGCTCAGCCTTATTCGGGCCCATAGTCAAGGACACACTCACCAGGTGTGAGCAGGAAGGAAAGACTCTGCCTGGCATAGGAGTCTCTTTTTCCATGCCTACTAGATCTCTTCCCAAAGGTCAGAAAGGAAGTGGAAAAATGTGGTTCTGGAAATCTCAGAGATCATTTCAGGACACGTGGTGAAGCTTCACCCAGAGGCAGAGCGGGAAGTAATAATGGAAGATGCCAACCAGGCGGCAGAAGTGGTCTCCAGAGTCAGGGCTACAGATTCTTTCTTTGGTAGGCCCTTTCAGCATTCCTGAATGGAAACCCGCATGTCCATCTCTGGAGGCAGTCGGGGGTCGCTTATCTTTGTACCCAGAAGCCTGGCAAAAAGTGACAAAAGACAAATGGGTACAAAGCATCATGTCCCCTTTCCCCTTCCATTCCAAACATGAAAAAAGTTTCAGATGTTCGACCCAGTCAAAAGGAACACTCAACTCTAGAAATTCAAATGTTGCTAGACAAGAGTAATCCAAGAAGTTCCCACAGACCAGATAGATTCCAGAACTTAAGATTCTCTTTAGTTCCAAAGAAAACAAGGGACTGGAGACTAATTCTGGATCTCAGCATTCTAAACAAATCAGTAAAAAAGACCAAGTTATGGATGGTGATACTGCAGTCAGTACTCCCATTTCTGGGGAAAGACAATTGGATGTGCTCTATAGATCTCCAAGATGTGCACTACTCCATAAAAATAGAGAGACAATCCAAATTGACACCTGTGTTTTTGGCTGGGAGCCAGTCACTACCAATTTAGAGCACTGCCTTTTGGCCTCAATACAGCCCCAGAGTGTTCACTAAATGTATGGCAGTAGTCGTGGCTCACTTGAGACGTCTAGGATTCTGAGCGTTTCCTTACCTAGATGACTGGCTCCTAACTGCCACGTCCAAGCATCTGCTAACACACACACGAGATGCAACCTTGTAAAACTCTGCTCTCATCTAGGGATTACAGTAAACTGCAAGAAATCTTCCTTACTGCCTTTTCAGCATGTGGTATTCTTGGGGGCAGAATTAAACTTAACAAACATGACAGCCAGACTTCCTCCAGAAAGAGTTCAAGTTGTAAGGCACCAGGTCTCTCATCTTTTAAGAAGGAAAAAAGTTCAAGCAAAGATGGTTCTAAAATCCCTGGGAATCATGGCAGCAGCAATTGTTTGATCCCCCTAGCACGTCTGCACATGAGAATTCTCCAGTGGTTGTTTTCCAGTCAGTGATCAATGCAAGACCTACCGTTGTCTCACAAAATAATAGTGGAATCTTGCAATAAGCACTTTTGTTGGTGACTTTACTCAACTCAAGTGACTCTAGATCGACCATTTCTACTTCCCCAATCTCTGGCCACAGTGACCACAGATGCCTCAAAGATGGGGGGGGGGGGGTGCATTATCTGAGAAGACTGTCCAAGGCACCTGGCAGGGTCATGAGGCCCACTTGGACATCAGTGTCCTAGAGATGAGTGGTGCTTCTAGTGTTGCAGGCATTCCAGGACTCTGTTCCTCTAGGAACTATTGCAATACAGACCGACAACATGTCAGTTGTATTGTACATAAACAAACAAGGAAGAACCGAATCTTTACCCCATTTTGTTGAGAGGCCCTGAGAGTATGGCAATGGGCAACCTCCTCCCAACATTTTCTGACAGTAGCATGCATCCCGGGGAAATCCAATGTGGTAGCGGTCAGACTCAGCACAGCAATTCTGATGCCACAGTGGTCCCTAAAACAGGAAGCAGAAAAGATTTTCCAAAGATGGGGTCAGCCTTGCTGCAACCTTTTTGCGACAACCATGAATGTCAAATGCAGCAGCTACTTTGCCCTCATCCCCCCTACAGGGGAGTCACCAAGAGATGCACTTGTCCATGATTGGCCCTCTGGTCTTCTCTATGCATTTCCTCCCTTTCTGCTAATTCCCAAAGTACTTCAGAAAGCTAGTTGCTTGGGAAGGGACTTGATACTCATTGCCCCATAATTGCCTCGTCAAATCTGGTTCTCCTTCCTGTGGCTTAATTTTTGAGAGGAGCCTTGGATTCTGGGCCTAGTTCCAGACCTTCTGACTCGTGCGTCAGGAATGCTCCATCCATCCCTTCAGACCATCAAACTGGCAGCTAGACTGCTCCGATTCCAACAATAGCCAGGTTCCAAACCTCTCCTCTCCAGTTAAATATATTCTAATCTCTTCTCAAAAGGCTTCAACAAAAAAAATATATAAAAGCAAATGGAAAAGATTCTCCATATAGGCTACTCAAAACCAAATCGATCCTTTTTCTGCTTCAGTCAATTCCATACCAGAATTCCAAGCAAAACTGTTCAATGAAGGTGCTGCTGCAGCTACTATTAGAGTTCAGCTAGCTGCAATCTCCAATTTTCATTTAGGAGACTTGGGCTCTAACATGTCTCAGGCTATGCAAAGCCTTTCTTAAGGGTACCTTACTATTAAGACCACCTATATGAGACCCTCCAACATCATGGGATGTAAATTTTGTCCTATCACGTTTAGTATTGACTCCCTTTGAACCAGCATCAGCTTGCGAACTGAAAATTTTGACCTGGAAAACCATTTTATTGGTAGCAATAACTTCTGCTAGAAGAGTGTCAGAGTTGCAAGCCTGGTCTATAAAGCCCCCATACTTGCATTTTCATAGAGACAGAGTATCCTTATGAACCAACCCTTCTTTTTTGCCCAAAGTAACTTCAGAGTCAAATTTGAACCAAACTATAGCATTACCTGTCATCTTCCCAAATTACGAGAACAAGGCAGAAGGCATGTTACATCAACTAGCTGTACAGACAGTTATGTTTTTACTTATCACAGAACTGCAAAAAGTCTGATCAATTATTTTTTTTTCAGACTCAAAGAAAGGTTCCCCTGTCTCTAAGATTACACTTTCAAAATGTATAACCTTTATTTATAAATCTCAATGTAAAGATCTTCAGAGAAGAGTTAAAGCCCCACTCCACAAGAGCCATTGCAACCTTTTCAGCTCTCCTAGCTAAATTACCAATTGATACCATTTGTGCTGTAACAGCATGGGCAAAACTGCATACTTTTATCACTCATTGCAAAGTTGATTTGGCCTCCAGGAGCAGGGCCTCTTTTGGTTCCACGATTCTGAATATACTTCCTTGAGGCACCCAACACTGTAGGTGCTAGGGATGCTGTCCCAACCTAGTAAGAACGAATTCAAGATAGGACAACATCATGTAAAGAAGTTATGTATTCACCATAATGTTCCATGGGTGTTGTGCATCACTGCCTTCATTCTTACATCCCACCCTCCTTCCCCTACCTTTCTTTACTCCTGGAAGACAGAGTCTATACAGTTGGATTTCCTTAATCTCCGACCTCCTTCATCAGCCTCTCTTTTTTTTTTTTCTTTGATGCGCTCATACCGTTATAATAAGGGCAAACCAGATCTGAAGAGTGTGCTAGTGCATGCTCGGATAGGGTTTAAGTCACGAGCTGGCAGAGAGCCTCGAGCTTGAAAATAAAGGCCGAGATGGATCCCAGGATTTGATCCGAAGCCAACCTAGTAAGAATGACGATGAAGATGGACAAACCCCTATGGAATGTTATGCTGACTGCATAACTTCTTTTTACTTTTTCTCATGTTTGCATAGGGGATGACTGGGTTAAGGTCATTAGCTTAATCTAGTAACAAGTTTAAGAGAAAGCAAGTAAATTAAAAACAATATTGAATATTATAGGGCTTTTTTCTAGTAAACAAGAAGTATGTTTAGCAGTTTTTTGTCTGGTTTTCATGTCTCTAGCAGATTAATGAAAATGGCTTGGAGAAAATATTTTCTGAAAGTATTCAAGTGCTCTTCCAGCTAAGAGAGTTATAAAGATAGACAGACCAAGACAGCACTCAATAGAATCACATGCTGTACCATGCTGCTTAGTATGGATAACCTTTCTATTAGGCTATCTCAAATTTGTGTGTGCGGCTGTCAGGAACTTTTATTCCTATTAAGAAGGTAAAACGTTAATATTTGAAGATGTACATAGTTTTGTGTGTTATTAAGGTAATAGGTTTTAGGGGGTATTGAGACTGTGTGTGTATTTTTATTTGAGGGTTTTCAATAAAACAAAAAGTTCTGCAAGACGTGACATAGGCTGAAATGGAGATGACAAAAAACAGTTGTATAAAAGATTAAACCTGCCAGGCGGTGTTTGCATGTTGCACAAAAACTGAAACTAGACACTTAAGAAAAAAGCTGTTGTGCATAAAAGGTGGGATAATAATCCGTCAAGAATATGAATCTTTCTATTATGTCTTTAAATGTTAATGGTCTCAAAGTAAAATCCAAAAGAAGAGTAATAAACTATATTAAAAATGTAGAGTGCAAATAGCTATGCTATAGAAGACATACTTAGAATGAACATGTGAATTTGATAATGTAAGGTTTTCAGGATGGTTATTCAGGGAAATACCTGGGGCAGAGGAAGAGAAGAGTACTTAATTGCAAGAGGAACTCCAATAGTAATAGATGCAAAACGACATTTGTAGATTTGCAGTACTAAGGGGCTACTGGCAAGGGAGGAGGATTACACTGCCATATATTTATATTCCACTGAAAACTGCTATAATAAAGGTAAAGAAAATTCTGGGAGAAATAATCCGCCTTCAGCAAGGAATATTACTTAGAGGTAGGGACTGGAATTTGATTTGCAATAGTGAAGATGTGTCTGGGGTCCCAGAAAGGGAAATATAACAAAGGGTAGATTTTTAAATACATTTATTAAAATATTTGGCATGGAAGATGTGAATTCAGTACTAGGGATTCGGAATGAATTTGCATATTATTCCCCAAGCTACAAAAACTGGGCTAGGCTAGACAGAATTTACATTTCACAGGAATATGTGTATTTAATTGAAGGTTTTGATACGCACCCAATAACTATTTCAGATCATGCGTCAATAAAAACACAGGGTAATGAAATAAAAATGAGACACAGGCACTTTTCCACCTGTCTGTTGAAAAGAGAAGAATTTATGGAATGGGTAGTGGAAATTATTCAGGAGCTATTAAAGAAACTTCTGAAAATGTAGCTAGGGAGTGGGATAAAATTAAAATTGAATTTAAAAATAGAGTAAAAATAAGAAGGGTAGATATGGTTAAGGAATAACGAATTATTTAAAGGGACAGAGTAATACTAAAGTATTGCAAAATAAGGGTAGTCTCACAGAACAAGAAGACAAGCAACTACAAAATGATAAACTGAAAATAAGGGATTACCTCAGTAATATGCCTGAGTTTAGAAAGATTGCTGTTAAGCAACTGTTTTTTGATAATAACACTAGAGCACGAAGACTCGGGCAACATAAAGTTGAAAGGGTTGTCATCAAGCTTAGGGAGCCTATAACAAGGAAGATAACAAAGGATCCTGCAGAAGTATTAGAAATATTTTGGAAATTCTATGAAAGTCTGTATAAAGCAGAGTAATATGGAAATCAAGAAAAGGTACAAATGGAAATGTTCATGAAAGAATTAAATATGCCAAGGTTAGAGATAGGAGGCTCAATTACTAACAGGATAGGAAGAGATGAGACAAAAATAGTGATGTATAACAATCAACAGGAAAGTCCCCAGGAATTGATGGTATTCCTAAATTTGGAACCTAGGAGGGAAAAACTGATAAACATGTGGATTGGTTTTTGTTTAACAGTATTTTAAGGAGTACCGACATCCTAGAAGAAAGTGGTGGTAGCTGTAATGCCTAAAGAGGGTAAAGATCCATGAGATCCAGCTTCATGCAAGCCCATTTCAATACTAAACCTTGATTGTAAAGTGTCTATAATGGCTGAAAGAGTGGCAAAAGTGATGCCAAAATTTGATAGATATGGATCATTGTGGTTTTGTGGAAGGGAGGCAAAGATTTGACAGCATTAACAGAACACTGATGATTCAGAGGGAAGCATAATGTAAGAAAGTATCACTGTTGCTGGTGGGTCTTGATGCAGAGAAAGCATCTGACAAAGTAAGCTGAGACTTCCTTGTTTTAAAAAAAAAAAAAAAAAAAAAAAAATCTTTATTAAATTTTCATGTATGATATAGGTCATGTTACATACGCCTGACAATAAACCATAGCGACACAATCACAGTTGCAAAAATTATACATTATAAATGGTACCGACAACTGTAGCTCTAAACATCATACTTCACTTTTAACATATCCAATAATTTTTAGTCAACCATTACATAGCTCATTCAAATCCTGCCTTCTTTTATCATTCCTCCTTTGCATATGTTGATCCCACAGTTCCCATTTTTTCCTGTGTAATTTGCCCCTACCCTTTTCTAAAAAATCCTGTTCTTTTAACGGGTTTATATTACCATGTCAACAGGGCTGTTTATCAAATGCCCTTATGTCGACACATGTACACCAAAACACCTAAATGTTGAATGGCCATAAAAGGGATTTTTTTCCCCAGGGAAAAAGTCGCTGGCCGTTGTCAAGAATTTGCTTTTTCCTCCACTCGAGTACGATCTCAGAGTTGCTATGTTTAAGATGGGGGGAGGGTGTGGGGGGCACAGCCCCCCCATCAGGAGTGTTAGGGGTGAAGCCCCTCACTTCATTGTGTCTGTCTGTTTTGTTTTTTGTTAGCCCAGTGAGTTTTTTCCCTGGAAAAAATCACTTTTGTGGCCGTTCGACATTTAGGTATTTCGGTGTACATGTGTCGACGTAAGGGCATTTGGTAAACAGCCCTGGCGACATGGTAATATAGACCGATTTTAACTGTTGCTATCTTCACTACTTCTGTTAAAGTTGGTACAGACTTTGGATTTCCATTTTCTAGTAATTGCTTTTTTTGCAGCCATCATAATTTAACTCAGCAAGGCCCTACCATGTCTAGGCAATTCCGACTCTGTATCACAGCTCAGAAAAATAATTTCCCCAGTCACTCCAACTTGCTCACCTAGCATCTGACAGAGCAGTCTGCAAGGAATCTGTAAAGTCTACCAACTCATTAGACACCCGTAAAATAAGTTCCCAGTTACTTTCTGCCCCATCACACCTCCAACATTTGCTAACTACCTAAGAAAAAAATTCTTTGAAGTCTGCTTAGTGTACAAAAATAACTTAAGTAAGCACTTCCAGGCAAACATCTTAAATCTTCTAAATTTTGTTGCATATTTCGGAGACATGTATGTATCCCCCATTGTTTTTGTTAATTGCTTATCAAAGTCCTTCCTAAACTCCTGTGATTGATTCTTATAGTTATCATGTAGCATTTTTATGCTCTACTAATTATTCCTCTCTTAATGGCAGCATCTGTTCTAGATTCTGCTAAAAACTCTGCCAGTGCTGGTCATTCGTTTAGAACCCCCCCCCCCTTACTTTTTTCCTCTTTGCCTATACTCTGATATCAAGCCTTGATGAGGAAGACAGTATTTTTAGTCTGCAGTCCAAATAAGTTCTTGGCATCTTCCCATTCTGTTACCTTTCGTCCCCTCTAGTTATTTACTCCCAGTACCTCAGTTCCTTTGCCAGTTTTCTGCAACATATCACTGCCCTTTCTTTCCTATTGTCTGTATCCCTAATTGCAGTCAACCCTGTCAGCAGAATCTCCTTTCTCCATTCCCATGTTGGCTTGTTCTTAGAAGAAGTTCTGCTAATTTATGAATATAATATTCTGTATGATTATTGTGTATTCCTTAAAGGTCTGCATCCAAAATCCCAGTTTCTCCCTGTTACTTGAGCTTCCCCCTATTTCATCATTATCTCTTTCCACTTTGAATCATAGTTTTCTGCTTGTGCTATGTATCGGAGCCTTAACTGTATTGCTCTGAAATACCTCT
Source organism: Protopterus annectens (assembly GCF_019279795.1). Classification (NCBI taxonomy): domain Eukaryota; kingdom Metazoa; phylum Chordata; order Ceratodontiformes; family Protopteridae; genus Protopterus; species Protopterus annectens. Next base: position 293,264,264 of record NC_056746.1, read on the forward strand.
TCAACTCGAGTAATCCTAATCTGCCCTGTTGTATTGGAAGAATAAGTTTATCCCACTTGACTCTTGCTGTCTTCCCCTCCAGATAAAATCCTTCATCTCTTTATTAATTGCTATCCACAACTTCTCCTTTGGTTGATAAAAAAACTATGCTTGACCAGTGTATAAGAATAAAGACTAAAAACATTTTAAATGCTTGGATTTTTACAGTCAATATCCATATAACAAGAGCTTCCATTTTCTCAGTTTTTGTGTTCTTTCTTTTAGTCTCTTCCCACATACCCTTAGCTGTCATACCAGTATCATTTTTAATCCATACTCCTGAGTACTTCATTTTGTCATGTCCCCATAACTATGGATATTGCTGAACCTATTCATATGTGGGTACATAATTTGCCACTATGATTGAAACTGTCTCAATATGTTCCACAGCACTGTAATGTCCCTTTCTGGTTTTGTCATGCATAAAATAATGTCATCTGCAAATAGAACCAGCTTTTCTTGACTACTATACTAAATTATATCCTTGAATTTCCGAGTTCCTTATTTATTTTGCCAGTGGTTCTAAATATAATGCAAATAAAGGAGAGAGGACACCCCTGTCTGGTTTTTCTGCTCAAGCAGAGATTATCAGAGAGGGCCCCACCCACTTTAATTTTCATCTTTCATCCTTCATGTATCCTCCTAATTGATCTCATAATTTTAGCAAGGAATGCAAATGCTTCCCTTGCTGTGCTCATAAAATCCCAACTTACTTTGTCAAATGCTTTCTCTGTATCAGGACCCACCAGCAACTGTGGTATTTTTTACATTCTTCCCTCTGGATCATCACTGTTCTGTTTGTTGTAAAATGTTTGCCTCCCCTCTGCAAAACCACATTGATCAATATCTATCAATTTTGGTATCACTTTTTGCCATTGTAGACATAAACACTTTATTGTAATGATTTAGTATTGAAATGAGCCTGTATGAAGCTGGATCTGACAGATTTTTACCATCTTTAGGTATTAAAGCTTCTTCCGCTTTCTTACAGGATGTTAGTACTTCTCCTCCTCTTAAAATGCTGTTAAACAAGATCTTCATCGGTCCCCCCCTCCAAACTGACAGCCACACGTACAGACTCGAGATAAACAGAACGAAAGTTTATCTATGCTAAGATGCATGGTAGAGCCTGTGATAAGTGCTGTCTGATTTTGCCTTATCTTTATAGCTCTCCCAACTGGGAAACGCTAGAATGCTTTCAGAAAACATTTTCTCCAAGCCATGTCTCTATCAGATTGTCTGCTAGTGACATGAGAACCAGATACAGGACTATTGACTAGAAAAAAAGACCTTATAATGTTCAGTATTTTTCATTTCCTTGCTTTCTGAGAAAACTTAATATATAAAGCTGAAGGCTTTAGCACAGTCACACGAATGGGAAAAGCACACTAATTTTTCATTTGTCATGCTGTTTTAACCAGATCCCCCTTTTTATTACATTGTAGTGCCTACATTTTGTAAAAGTAAACGAGGAGAAAGAGAAAGGAGAAATAAACAAAATGAATAAACAAAAGCACCTGTTTACATTAGTATTCTCATTACACTTAAAAAAAATAACTGAAAAAAATTACTTTATAATATGCAGAGAAAATCATGCACCACTTAGCTAATTCTGTTAAGAAAAAAATTGTTTTATTTGCATTTAACTCTGTCCTTCCTGTTCCCCTCCCCTGAGTATTTTTTTGAACATCAGTGTCATGAAGTAGGCCACACGCTTTAGAGTCCCCTACAAGGTTAACAAAGTCCAAACAAGGGCAGTATTTCAGATTTTCTTGTTCTGTCCTCTCTCATGAATATAATTATTGCTTTGTAATCTCACATTTGTCAATTTCCAGGTTACTGATTTTAGTCTCCAAATAATGATATGAAGTAGTGCATATGTTTGAGTCCCCTACAAGTTTAACGGTGTCCAAAAATGTCCAATATTTCCACATTATTTTGTTCTATTCCTGTGCATCTCCATCTCACAAACCCTGTCTCTGCTGCATCTCCAATGCACGCTCGATTCTTCTAGTCAACATTTCTGCTTTTTTTTCCCTCTTTCAGTCATTTTCCATTGAAACACTGGGAAAGGTTTCACTAGCACAGCCTCTGTGGTCTTTATTACCAGAAAAACAAGAAACAGAATCTCCTATTTCACAGCTTACTTTTTGTTGGACAAACTTTTGTATTCCTTCTTTAGCACGTACATCATCAAAAAATGTTTTTGCTCCTCCAGGAAAAATATTTTGAGAATAGCTCGGAACAGCAGTTTGAATCCCATGCCTGCTTCTCGACATTCCCTATATAATGAAATACATGTATTCCTCTTCTGCCTGGTGTGCAATGAGCAATCATTTTCCACAATCAATCCACTGTCTCCCACTTTTAGTACTTTGTCCTTCTGACACAATGTTGTCAGAATCCACTCCTTCTGGTAAGATTGCATTTTTACTATTAAAGAGCTAGGTTGTTTTCTCATAGCCAGGTTTGGAGTGTACACACAATGTGCCCTTCGAATTAACAATTCCTGTTGTGGAATACCAGTCCAGTTGCTTATTTGTTCTTTCCTGAAATGTTCCTTCCAGCTTCTCTGGTACAGCAGAAAATCTCACATTTTCCCTACGTGCTGTGTCCTCTAATTCTATTTTTTTGAAATGCCTCCTCTTGTGCAGTCTCATATTCAGCCAGCCTTTTCTTCATTTCATCCTCTTGAGTTTTGCAGTTCTGTCACCTTATCTGAATATCTGTTCAAAGCTTCTTCCATTTTTCCAGCTTTTGTTTGTGTTGATGTATTCCATCAGTGTTTCGTTTATTTTAGCCAGGTCTGTGTGCAGCTGTTTTATACTTTCCTCTAGGTTACTGGAAGTCATGTATGGAATTTGCACTGCTTCTATCTTGAACAACTGCAGTACTTTTACATGTCTGTTTTTTCCTCATCTTTTGTAGCTGATTTTTCTCCATCTCCTTTATACTTATTTTTTTCTGAGATCTATGCAGTGCAATTGCTAATCAGTTACTGAAATTTATCCAGAAATCTAGGTCCACTGGCTTTCTCTGCTAAGTTTCTCTTTTTAGACTGGAAGAGCCAGAATTAAGCTGTTACTCAATGTGCAGCCATCTTGGAAGTTCAGAGTAAGCTCAGACTTTGAGAAAACCAATGGAAGAATTTAATTCCCTTATTAAAATTTTAAGGTTAATTAGGAGTATGTATGAAGTATCAGAGGTGAAAATTAAAGTGCATGGGGTCCTCTGATTTCTGCTTGAGCAGAGGAACCAGACAAGGATGTCCTCGCGCTCTCTCTCTCTCTCTGTCTCTGTTCTTTGCATTATATTTGGAACCCCTGGCAAAGAAAATAAGGGACTCAGAAATTTAAGGATGTAATTGGTACAGTAGCCAAGAAAAGCTGGGTCTGTTTGCAGATGACATTATTTTATACCTGACAAAACCAAAAAGGGACGTTACAGTGCTCTGGAACATAATGAGGCAGTTTTACACCTTTTCGGGATACAAAATTAATGAAGCAAAAACAAAAGCAGTAGCAGTAAATTATGCACCCACATACGAATTGGGTCAGCAATATCCATATTTATTGGGACATGATAAAATGAAGTATTTAGGAGTACGGATTAAAAATGATACCAGTGTGGCAGCTAAGGATATGTGGGAAGAGACTAAAAGAAAGATAATACAAAAACTGAGAAAATGGAAGCTCTGTTATATGGATATCGATAGTAAGAACTGAAGGATTTTATCTGCGAGGGAAAGACTGCAAGAGTCAAGTGGGATAAGCTTATTCTTCCAATAGAACAAGGAGAACTGGGATTATGAGATTTGAAGGTGTATTTCAGAGCAGCACAGTTAAGCCTCCTATATATGGCTCAAACAGAAAATTGTAATTCAAAGTGGAAAGAGATGATGAAACAGTGGAAGCTCAAGAAGCAAGGAGAGACTGGCGTTTTGCATGCAGACTTTTAACGAGAATAACAGACTTACAGATTATTATATTTATATAGTAGCTGAATGTATTCTAAGATCTAAGCCAACATGGGAGTGGAGAAAGGAGATTCTGCTGATAGGGATAACTACAATTAGGATGCAGACAATAGGCAAGAGTGTCTGGAATTTATTGGGGAAAACTGACAAAGGAGCCAAGGTATCGGGAGCAAACAACTAGAGTGGGAAAGGTTACAGAATGAGAAGCTGCCAAGAACTTATTTGGACTGTAGGTTAGAGATTGCCTTCCCTATCAAGGATTGATATCAGAGTACTGGCAAAGAGAAAGAAAGGGGGATACTAAATAAGAGACCAGCACTGGTAGAGTTTTTATTAGAATCTATAACAGAAGTTGCTGTTAAGAGAGGAATAATTAATAGAATATATAAAATATTGCATGATAACTATAAGAATCAATCACAGGAGGTTAGAAAGGATTGGGAAGAGACATTAGATAAGCAGTTCACAAAGAAACTACTGGAGGATATATATATTTATCCCAGATTTGCAACACTGTCTAAAAGATTATGGTCTTTGCTTGGAAGTGTTTACTTGGGGTATAAACGTACTTTGTAAACTCCAAAGAATTTTTCCTTAGGTAGACAGCAAATGTTGGCGGTGTGATGGGGAAGAAATAGGTAACTGGGAACATATTTTCTGGGAGTGTAATTACTTTGTAGACTTTAAAGATTCCCTGCAGACTGATCTGTCAGAGATACTGGGTGAGCAAATTGGTGTAACTAAGGATATGATTTTTTTGAGCTGTGATGCAGAATCGGAATTGCCAAGGCGCATAGTAAGGCCTTGCTGAGTCTTATGGTGGCTGCCAAAGAAGTAATTAGTAGGAAATGGAAATCAAAGTCTAAATCAACTTTACTAGAAGTATCAAATATAGTAACAGAGATACAATAACTGGAATTGAAATCTTCAGAAAAGGGTATGAGCAAATTGTATAGTAAAATATATGAATTGTGGAATCAATATACGCGAAGAGGGAATGAGGTTTAAAAGAAGGCAGGATTTGAATGAGCTATGTAATGTTTTTCTGAGAATGGCTGGACATATAAGTGATGTATAATGTTTGCAGCTACAGTTGTCAGCATGGTTTGTAATGTATAATGTTTGCACCTGAAAGTGTGTTGGTGTGGTTTATTTTCATTTATATAAATGTAAGATTGCTTATGTCATATGTGATAATTTAATAAAGATGTTTCTTGTTTTAAAAAAAAAAAGTGCTGGCATGTTGCATCCATCTTTACTGTTCCATGGTTCAAAAGAAGGGACTTCACATAATCCATCATGAGCTTCAGGCACGGTTTAATTTGTGCCTTAAATGCTCTGAAAAGGCTGTTGTGACCAGAACTTCTCTTATTCTGACAACCATATATAGTGTACCATGAAGCTAACCAGACAGCATGTACTCCATGCCGTTTGCAGAGAGGGTGGTGTTTGTGTGGCAGGGGACTGTAAACAGGGCCAGCTGTTCAAACTCCTAAGGAAGTGAATAAAATGGTGGGTCTTGTGAGCTGCAGCTTCTGTCTCTTGGAGCTGAAGATTTGAAAATGCTTTCCATTCAGGGACATCTCGAAGGGGCCACACCTTAGATTTCCTTGCTTGCCATTTAGGAGAGTGCAGTCCTCCCTTCCTGTATGTAGATATATTCATCAGGCAAGGTAAATTTGTTGGATGTCTTGTTTCTTCTGTGGCAGTAGTTATTGTACAGTCCAGAAAATGTCCATAAGCCATCATCACTGGATGAGGCTTTGAAGCCTGTGGCAGTGTAGAAATTAGTAATATTACCAACCAATGACATTGCTTTATTTTGTAGCAGCAGGCACTTCCCCTTACAATATGGCTTCTCATTTAAATAGCTTGCTTTTGCTGGATTTCCTAACAAGAATCTGGGATGTATTTGAAGCCACCACGAGGATTAATACTTATCATATACTTTGTTTAAACTGAAAGTCATTACTGTTTGGGCAAAAAGATACCCTGTGTTGACTGTGTCATTTTACAGGTGAAGTTGACATCTCAAACTTAAGTATAACTAGAATAAATTAAAGTCTGCTGACGTGTTTCATGTCTGTGGCATCTCTGGGCCATCACTGTCAAGTAAGTGACTTAAATATGCCCCAGCACCATCTGTTTGAATAGACTCTTAAAAGGTTTTATCATCATTTACTACTTTTGAGGAACCCTTCTACTTGGGACAGAACTTCTTGATTGACTTTTTTTATCTTCATTCGTACAGAGTGATTTGATAAATTTGCCTCTTGGAAAACTTTTCTTTATGTGGCTATCGTGTTGGTTCACTGACCTTGGGTCTTCATTATTTTGTTTGTGGGGAACCATATTGTCTCTCGTCTAGTCAGGATGTAATAGACAAGTCTTTGTGGGTTCTGTTCAAGCAGCTTTATGTAAAATACATCAGGATTGAGGCTTAACGACTTTAACTTGGATAAACTTACATACAAACTAGCTATTAAATTTAAACATGCTCACTCTCTGGCTGCACACTCAAAATGGCACTGAAGCTAGCACGTGCTTGCTAATTTATATGCACGTTCGGTCCTTGAAATGCTTCTTAAAGATGCAACGCACGCGCTCTGTTGTAAATCCTCCCTCTTTGAGAAATAGGTCATGCAATATTGACAACATCAGTTGATGTGCAGTCAGTGCAAATAATTCTTTGTCATGCAATTATACATAACTATGCACATATACAATTATGTCCAGGTCGCTTTGTTTTTCACACTAGGTCTGGAAATATGTCCTAATTGTGTGACACAAATTTAGAATTAGATTTAGCAACTGGGACAGTCTCTACTGATTGTTCAATCTTATGGACATCAGGAACATCATCAGGAATGGAAGTAGTAGTTAAGACATGTTCTGCAACAGGAACATTGTCTGGATTGCTCTGAAATCTAGAGTCTGTATCACAGGAACAGTGCTGCGATATCAGTTCTGGTACAGGAAGATGTCTGCAATTTCTCCTGTACTCCACACCCTCCGATCTTATGAAGTAGGATCTCGGCTCGGTACATATACCTGTTACTTGACCAATGTGGTTGAAAACTTTTGCTGTTTGTATCCTCACTCTCTCTTCTTCTTTCAGTGGACGAAGACATCTGCTTGATTTATCATAACCAAACTTCTGGAAAGAATGCTTCCTGAATAATTGGGCTGTAATGGCTCTGTTCTTAGCTTTAGGGCTCATCAGTCTGGAACTAATAGGCAATATTGTTCTGGTTTGCCTGGACAGAAGTGTTTGAGCAGGCGAGCCAAGTATATTGTCATGAGGTATGTTTCTGAGATTAAGTAAATTCAAAAAGACATCTGTATTGTCACACTTTGACCTTTCATGTAATTGCTTTGCACTCTGTACTGCATGTTCAACTAGTCCATTTGACTGTGGATATTCTGGACTACTAGTAACATGTACAAAGTCCCTTTCTCTTGTAAATTTCTTGAACAACTAACTAGTAAATTGAGTAACATTGTCAGAAACAAATTTGTGTGGACTACCATGAACTAACTTCGTGATAACAGCAGTGGACGTTACATTAGGTAGTAAATCAATCTCAAACCAGTTCGAATAAGAGCCTACCAATAATAAGTAATGCTGATTGTTCCACTCAAATATATCAGTGGCTACTGTTGACCAAGGTAGTTCAGGAACTTTTGACTTAGCTGAAGTGGCACTCTTTGCAAATACTGAACAAGAAAAAAGTAATTTATCAATGTCTTTTACTAGAGAAGGCCGAAATACTAGTTCTCTCGCCCTTATTTTTGTAGATTTGGAACCTGGGTGACCACGATGCAAAATCTGTATATATTTTTGTTGTAAAGAAGCAGGAACAGCAGTTTTAGGATCTTTGAAAATAATGCCATTTTCCATCAACATCTCATCCTCTCTAAGGAATATATAAGTTCACACTTCAGGTGGTACACTAGATTGTTTTGACGGCCATCCATCATTAATGTGGTTGAGCTCTTGCAAAAGTGGATCAGTCTTTGTATGATCTCTGAGCTCATCAAGTCTCATGTTAGAAAAATTACGCACTTCCATTACATCAAAGTCAAAATTCTCTGCATGAAGCTGTTTTGTTGTATTTCTGGGTGATCTGGATAAGGTATCAGCCAGATAAAGAAGTTTGTCTTTTGTATAGACCATTTTGAAGTTGTACTTTTGCAATTTGAGCATCACTGTTTGTAAACTCGGTGGAGCTGAATGCATAGGCTTCTTTAAAATAGTAACTAAAGGTTGGTGATCATTTTCAATCTGAATAGCTCGACCATAGATAAAAACATGAAACTTTGAACATGCAAATACTATTGCCAAAAGTTCTTTCTCAATTTGAGCATGTTGTATTTCAGTTTGGGTAAGGGATGTTCTTCGTGTTTCACTGTTGCAGTCATTACATTTGGGTTATCTGCTTGCAGGTAACTCTAAGCCGGCCTGATTATCAAAATCTTGGGTCCTGCGTCAGATGCTGTCTCTTCTTCCATGACATCAGGTAGTCAGGGGTATAAAGCATGCAGCCAACGCCATTACATCAGTCTTTCTTGCTGTGTGGTTCCCGAAGCAGAAGCAGTTCGCAAGTGCCAGTCGGCCAACTCCTGAAGTTTTCGTTTTCGAGTTTCAGAACCGAAGTCTTCAAAAAACCTAAGTACCCCATTGGAGATCCTTTTTCTTGCTCTAAACCGATGTCAGTAAAAGTTAACAATTGCATTACTTGTGGAAAGCAAATACGTCATAAAGATTTTCATTCCTACTGCATTCCTTGCTTAGGCCCAGACCACGATGTCTCTCGCTGTCGGTTTTGTGCCTTATTCAATCTTCAAACTATTCGTCGTCTGTTCATTTTCGCATCTAACTATTTCAGTACTCTGTTTAATTATCCAGAAATGGCTTCGGTAAGCCATCCGACTACCGACATTCTGAAAAAAACGTAAAGATAAAGACAGAGACTGACTGCATAGGTCCAAAGCTGCCGATGACTCTTCCGTTTAGCTAGTCGCCAGTTCGCCGGTACTCAGTGAGGCACTTTCGCAGCCCCTGATACCCACCACTTCAGATTCGCAGGCCTCTACTGAGACCCATTCGGAGTCTGGTATGCCGCGAGATGCTTCTTTGACTATGGAACTTGCAAATGTCTCTATCTTGGATGGGTCTGGAGCCGCTGTGCAGGCACCAGCTTCTGAGGGTGTATTCAGGCCTACCGACTTGCATTTCAAACCGACACCATCTTCTTCTTCAAGGCCTAAAACCTGATCCACACCTAGAAAACAGACGTCCAAACCACATAGGCCCATATGCCTAAAAAACAAATAAGAATGGCTGAAGATCTTATTTACTCTAATTAGGGGAAGCCAGTCTTCTCCCTCTGAAGAGACCTAGAACTGATTTTCCTTCTGATTCTTCTGATCAGGATTCTGAAATTTCTGTTTCTTCTGATGACCAGGATTTGCCCTTGTCTACCTATGAGGATTCTGATGCAGAGGACTCCATTCCCTCTGCTTTCCCTCCAGAAGAGGTCTCTTTTGGTGAAACTTTGCACACTCTTAGAGAGCATTTCCACTGGGAAAGCCAGGATTACTCTGACTCCAAAAAGAGGCTTAGGGAATTCTTACTATTGTCGCCTCACAGTAAGATGCTGACCGGTTCGATTCTCAGCTAGAGCGTCTTCTGTATGTGGAGACCTGCGTGAATGGGCGTACCTTTGTTGAAGGTTGTGTGTTAGGGTTGGCAACTCAGCACGTAAAAATCAACTGCCAATCATTAGCAGACCGGAGTTCTGCTGTGGCGACCTCTAACCGGAAAAGCCGAAAGACACAACAACAACCTCAACACAGGCCTTTAGCTATCCCTCCTGTACTGGACATTGTAGATGATGCCTTCTTGGAATCTAGCCTGGCCCCAGACACCTGACCTCCGGCTCCCAGGAAACCTGACCGGTATTACAGAGTACCTGACTCTCACAAGTCCCTCTTTAAGAATCCTACTGTGGACCCAGAGACCATTTCACAGGGACCCAAAGGCATTAAGGCTACTACTGCCAAAAACCCTACCCCCTCTGATAGAGATTAAAAGGCCCTGGACAGATGGGTTAAGAAGGTATACACTTCTGCTACTTTGGCCATTAGGGCCTTAAACTGCCAGTTTCATATGTTAAAGTATCAGCAGCATATTATTGGATTACCTAAACAGAAATTGATGTTGATTCCTGACTGTGCTGAAAAAAAGAATTACAGGATTTAATGCATTCTGCTGAACAAGTTGGTAAACATACTTTGCAATGTGGTTTTGACTCCTTAGAGACATGTTGTAGGGCTGCTGTCGCTGGATCTGTTCTTAAAAGGCATGCTTGGTTTAAGGAGCAAACCTTGCCAGATCATATTAAAGCTAAATTACTGGATGATCCCTTAAACCAGGACCGCCTGTTTGGCAACAAAGCAGAAGAAGTACTTAAAAATATGTAGGAAAAAGCTAAATCTATGCAAACTCTTAAAAATTTCCTGCAAGTACAGCCTCCCGGATTTAGTAGGCATTGGCCTTCAAAGAATTGGTCCTTTCCTGTCTCTTCCAGGCCTTCTCAGTCCAAACCCAGGAACAGCAGACCACCTAGGCTACAGTCTCAAAGTACTCACAGGTCTAAGCAGTGGGGGGCTCCCACTTCCAAAGCTGGAAGTAGTAAGACTCCCCCTATGGTAAACTGTCACAATAACTTAACCTTAAAACTTCCAAGCCCTGCTCAACTCTCTGCTCCCATAGGGGGAAAGATCGCCCTGCATGCAAAAAACTGGGAACTCGTTTCCCAAGACAAATGGGTTTTAAATATAGTTTCATAAGGATACAGATTCCACTTCCACAACTTACCAACCCCAAAAGGTTGGCCATACCTACCCCCAAATCAGTGAGCAGAGGCTGAACAGCAGGTTCTCTCTCTTCTAAGTATCAGGGCTATTCAGCCTGTCCCAGCAGAAGAATGGGGACAAGGTTTTTACTCCAGACATTTCCTGGAACCCAGAAAAGACAACTCCTGGCATATACTGTCCTGGACCTATCTATCCTAAACACCTTTTTGGTAATCCCAAAATTCAAAATGCTAACTTTTCATCAGCTGCTTCCCATGCTAGACAAAAATTCCTGGTTGGCAAAATTAGACGTAAAGGAAGCTTACCTGCACATCCCAATAAGGGAATCTTGCAGAAAATACATAACGCTTCAGAGCAGGCTACATGCACTATCAGTTCTCTACACTTCCCTTTGGCTTATCTACTGCGCCCACGGTATTCACAAAATACCTAGCTCCAGTCATTGCATTCTGCAGGCAAAGAAATATTCAAATGTACTCATACCTGGACGATTGTCTGTTTAGGCAGAAATCCAGAACATACTATTAAATCATCTGGCATTTGTAAAGAAACTGCTAACCTCACTGGGGTACACCATAAACGAAAAGAAATCTCATCTAGTACTCTGTCAACAAATTGTATTCCTGGGAGCAAGCTTGAGCACAACTTCCCAGATAGCACTCCTCATGCCATAGAAACACGTTTGACAGCCTACTTCACACTACTGGCCACAAAGACCCAGCTAACTACAAGGAAAATACTGCAAGCTGTGGCGGTCATGGCCTCTTGCATCCTACTAATTCCATATGCAAGACTGCTTATGAGGAAACTACAATGGTATCTAAAAAGCCTATGTTGTCAAGATTCTCAGGACCTGGAATCAATGATTCCTATCATTCTTTGTATAAAGACATAGTTCCTTTGGTGGGCAGATGCCTGCTACCACAACAAGGGACTGCCATTCACTCTACCCCCTGCCACCCAAACCCTAACAGACGCATCAGACTATGCATGGGGGACTCACTTGACAGGGCAGTGCATTCAAGGCAAATGGGAACCCAAGTCAATGCACCTGCATATCAATCAACAAGAAATATTAGCTGTACAGAATTCTCTGACAGCTTTCAAGGACCCCATTCTTCCAGGACAATTGGTAAAGACAGACAGCACCACTGTTATGTGGTACATAAACAAGCAGGGGAGAACCCACTCATACCTTCTCTGCAGACTAGCCATGGCTCTGTGGAACACAGCCTTGAGCTACCAAGTGCACCTACTAGCTCAATTCCTGCCAGGCAAGCTAAATTCACTGGCAGACCTAAGCAGAAATCTCATGGACCCACACGAGTGGAAACTGGAACCAAAGATATTCAACATGTTGAGAAACAAATGGGGGGAGCCCAGAGATAGACCTGTTTTCCTCCCCACAGACCTACCAATTGGACAAATTCTGCACAAGGACTTCCCACAGACAAGCTTGGAAACTAGATGCCCTGTCCTTCACCTGGGAAAACCTCTCAGTTTATGCCTTTCCCCCTCTGCCTGTACTCTCCAAAGTACTACTAAAGATCAAACAGGACAAACCAAGGACAATACTCATTGCACCAGACTGGCCTCGCCAACACTGGTACCCTTTTTGCACAGTGTCACTGCTGGAACCATGGCACCTGCCTCAGACCCCCTTCCCTGCTGTCCCAGCAGGAGGGCCAGATTCTGCACCCCCAGGTTCAAACACTGAACCTTGCAGCCTGGCTAATTACTTGAGCTCTCCATTACCATCCCTCAGTAAGCAAGTGCTGTATGCCATTCTGGAGGCAAGGAAGCCTAGTACTAGAAAATCCTATTCTGAAAAGTGGAAAAGATTCTGTTCCTGGAGTCCAAACTCGGGGGATGACAGCGCCCAGCTTTCCACATATTCTTCAATACTTAACAGAGATGCTTCACAAGGGCCTTTCCTTATCTTCTATTAAAATTCATGCCTCTGTCATTTCAGTACATTATAGTATGGAGCCACCCCCTCTTCTCTCACCCCCTACTAAAGCAATTCATCAGAGGGGCCAAAAATTTAAGACCACCCAGGAGAGCCCCTACTCCAGCCTGGGACCTTAACTTTGTATTAGAAAAGCTCACTCTACCTCCTTTTGAGCCAGCTGCAACTGCAGAGTTGAAATTCCTTTCTTAGAAAACAGCCTTCCTTCTAGCAATCACTTCAGCTAAAAGAGTGTCTGAGTTACAAGCCCTCATGGCAGTGGAGCCCTTCATCTTCCATGCAGACAGGGTGTCCCTCAGGACCAATCCTTCCTTTATGGCCAAGGTGGTATCCAATGTGATCCTTAACCAGTCCATTCATTTGCCAACCTTCTTTTCTAATCCACAGAACAAAGGAGAAGGAATACTGCACTCTTTGGATGTGCACAGACAACTTAGATTTTATTTGGACAGGACTAAAACTCTCAGGAAAACTGAACAGCTGCTAGTTGCCTTTGCTGCAGGGGCAGAGGGGAAGGCCATTTCAAAGCAAACTATTTCTAAATGGGTTGGCCATTGCATTCATTTCTGCTATAAGCACCATGGAAAACCTACCCCATAGGGGATAAGACCACATTCCACCAGGGCTGCATCTACTTCAACAGCCTTTCTCTGAGGTGTTCCTATCAGGGACATCCTAGAAGCTGCTACCTAGAGTTCTGTTCATACCTTCACCAAGCATGATCACTTGCCTATTTTCTCTAAATCCAGAGCTGGTTTTGCTACTGCAGTCTTGCAGGGCCTAATAGCTGGTCCTAATGCTCTTTAATTGCCTCCTCCCTTCCTTAGCTTTGGGAATCTGCCCAAATGTAATGACTGCAACAGTGAAACACAAAGAACATAGTCCAGTTGTGTACACTTACCATAAATGTAGATGTTGGAGTGTATTCACTGTTGCAGTCCTGGTTACCCTCCCTCCAGCCCCCCTGACTTCTGTTGGCTATACCTCTCTTCTTGTTTACTGTATTTAAGCTTTCTGGTGTATTTGCTTATAGTTGGAAGTGTAACCTTGTATATAATTGCTTCCCATTATGGGGACACCTGACATCTGGGGCAAGAAAAACTGATGTAATGGCGTCGGCTGCCTGCTTTATACCCCTGATTACCTGATGTCATGGAAGAAGAGACAGCAACCGACGCAGGACCCAAGACTTTGATAATCAGGCCGGCTGAGGGCTACCTGCAAGCAGATAACCCAAATGTAATGACTGCAACAGTGAATACACTCGAACGTCTACATTTATGGTAAGTGTACACAACTGTACTTTCTAGATGCGTAGGCTACTGGTCTGCCGCCTTGAAGAATAACTGCCCCAAGACCAAATTTTGAAGCAGCACAGGAAAGTGTGACTGGTTTTTTGACATCCTAGTATCATGTAATGTAGGTGGGGTGGCAATTTTATGCTTAAGGCCTTCAAATGCTTTTTGATACTGTTCCAACCTAGACCATGGAATATTTGTGCTCATCAGCTCTCTCAAAGGTGCTGTCAACTCACTGACGTCTGGTATAAATTTGCCTAAATAGTTAACCATCTCAAGAAAACATTATAGAGCTTGAACATTATCCAGTGCTGAAATCTCAAGAATAGCTGCTTGCTTGGATGGGTCTGGTCTCAAGCCAGTGCTGGTAAAGAAATGACCTTCATATGTAACTTCTGGTAGTCTGAATTTGCACTTTAGTGGATTGAGCTTTAAGTTCACTTCACATGCTCTTGTCTGGAACTCTAAGATTTCTGCCATGCTTTGCTTCACCGTTGCCTCCAACCAGTAAATAGTCTACTATTATGGCACAAGGATAACTTGAAAAAAATTTGCTCCATTGCATGCTGAAGGACTTCACTTGCATTATTTATTCCAAATGGCATTCTTAGGAATCTGTATCTGCGAAACTGGGTACTGAAAGTAGTCCGTAATGAGGATTTGCGATCAAGCATCACTTGGCAAATTGAACTTTTTGCATCCAGAACAGAAAAAACAGTGGCATTCGATATTAGGGCTGTGGCTTCCTCAACCGTACAATTTGGATAATGCAGTCTCTTTAATGCTTTGTTCAAATTTCTTGGGTCAATGTATATTCTGATTTCGTCTGAGCCTTTTTTGTGGGCTACTACTGTGGACAGCACTTATTCAGTTGGTTCTGTAACTGGACAGATTACACCTTGCTGCACCATTTTATCCAGATGAGCTTTGACTTTATCCTGCATAGCTACTGGAACTTTTCTTGCTGATGTTCATTGTGTTTCACTGTTGCAGTCATTACTCTTGGGTTATCCTGCTGGCAGGCTACCCGAAATCGGCCAGAATTCCAAAGTCCAGGTCCGGCGTCGGTTGCTGTCGCCTCTTCCCTGACGTCAGTGCGCCAGGGGTATAAAAGATGCAGCCGAAGCCATTTTCTTCAGTCTTTCTTGCCACGCGGTGCCCAAAGCAAAAGCAGTTTGTAAGTGCCGGTCGGCCGACTCCTGAGATTTTCAAATCCAAATTTCAGAACCGAAGTCTTCATTAAAGCTAAGTACCCCGTTGGGGAAACTTTTTTTCTTGCTCCAGTCCGATGTTAGAAAAAGTTAACAATTGTATTTCTTGTGGGAAGCAAAATACCTCATAAGGATTTTCACTCTTACTGTATTGCTTGCCTAGGCCCTGATCACAACGTTGCTAGCTGTCGGTTTTGTGCTAGATTTAACCAACGCACTATTAAGCGTCGGTTCGATTTTGCATTTCATTACTTTGGCCAAAGATTTAATTATATAATGCCGCTGGAACAGCTGATGACCGGAGTTTATAAAAAACGCAAAGAAAAGGATAGGCATCAGAGGTCCAAAACCGACGAGGCCTCCATTGGGCCAGTCGCCGGTTCTCAGTGAGGCGCGTTCGCAGCCCCTGGCAGCCATTACCACAGGCCGCTTCCGACTCCCACGTGGAGCCGACTGGGCCTCTGGATACTCAAGGTATTGGACACTCGGAAATCATTCCCTCAGATGGGTCCGGAGCCACTGAGCAGGCATCTGCTTCTGAGGGTGTCTTCAGACTTACACAACTATATGTTAAGCCATCTTCAGATTCAAAGACTAAAGCAGCTATAAAGACAAACAAGTACAGCATTCTCCTACTCAGACTTCCATGCCTAAAAAACAGATGCTTAAAATGACTGAAGACCTAATTACTTTGATCAGGGGTTCCCATTCCCCTCCTAAGAGGCCTAGGCAAGAGACAGAAAATGATTCTTCTGATCAGGTTTCTATTTCCTGTGATTCTTCTTCTGAACAGGATTATTCCATGCTTCCCTATGAGGACTCTGATGCTGAAGAATCCATTCCTTCAGCCTCTCCTCCTGAGGATTATTCTTTTGGAGAAACCCTGCATACCATGAGGGAGCATTTCCACTGGGAGAGCCAAGATTATTCTAAATCTAAGAAAAGGCTCAGAGACTTTCTGCTACTTCCTCAGCACAGACCCCTTGCTATTCCACCTGTTCTAGACATGGTAGATGTATTTTCAAGTCCGGCTTGTCCCCAGACTCTTTACCTCCTGCACCTGCTAAGCCAGACAGATACTACAGGGTCCCGGATTCTCACAAATTCCTATATAAAAACCCCGCTGCTGACCCAGAAACTATATCTCAGGGTCCCAAAGGGGTCAAAGCTTCCACTGCAAAAAAAACTGTCCCCTCTGATAGGGATTCTAGGGCTCTGGATAGATGGAAAAAAGTTTACACTTCTGCTACCTTGGCTGTAAGGGCTTTAAATTGTCAGTTTCATATGCTTAAATATCAGCAATATTTAATGTCACTGCTTAAACAGAAATTGTTGACAAATACTGAATGTTCAGAGAACAAGGAAATGCAGGATTTATTACATGCAGCTGAACAAGTGGGAAAGCATACTTTGCAATGTGGTTATGATTCACTGGAGGCCTCTTGCAGGTCCACTGTTACAGGTTCTGTTATTAGAAGGCATGCTTGGTTAAAGGAACAGAATCTGCCTGATCATGCTAAAGCAAAATTATTAGATGCACCATTACAGCATGATACTTTGTTTGGTACTAAAGCAGAAGAGGTGTTGAAACTAATGGAGGATAAAGCAAAATCCATGCAGACAGTTAAGGATTTCTTACATGTACAGCCACCCAGATTTAGCAGGAACTGGCCTTCTAAAAATTGTTCCTTTCCAGTGTCCGACAGACCACAAAGAGGCAGATACAGGTGTCCCAGAGGCAGATCTCAGCCCCAAGGCTCATACAGGCCTAAACAATGGGGTGCTCCTACCTCCAAAAGCGGAGAAGACAAATCACAACCTTACAGGAAACAGTCCCAATGACTTTCCTCTGCCAGATCCAAGCACTTTTCTTTTGGCAGCCCCCTTAGGGGGCAAACTAGCACTTTTTTCATCAAACTGGCAAATGGTTACCCAGGACAAATGGGTCTTGAAGATAGTGTCCCAAGGCTGCAGGTTCCATTTTCACACCCTACCAAGGTCAAAAGGTATGCCAGACCTGCCACACAATCAATGGGCAGAGGCACAAAAGCAAATTACAGCCCTCATGGACATGAGGGCCATTCAACAAGTACCACAACAAGAGCAGGGGCAAGGATTTTACTCCAGACTTTTCTTAGTGCCCAGAAAGGACAAAACCTGGAGACCAATACTGGACCTGTCTATACTAAATAAGTTTCTGGAAGTTCCAAAATTCAAGATGTTGACTCTACAGCAGCTACTGCCCATGATGGGCAAGAAGGCTTGGCTCGTAACCTTGGACCTAAAAGAGGCATACCTGCATGTCCCAATCAGACAACCTTGCAGGAAGATACCTCAGATTCATAGCTGGCTCAATGCACTACCAATTCTTTGCACTGTCCTTTGGCTTATCTACTGTGCCCAGGGTCTTTACAAAATGCCTGGCACCAGTAATTGCATTTTGCAGACAAAGAAGAATTCAGATATATCCCTACTTGGGCGACTGCCTTATTCAAGCAGAGAACAAAGACATTCTTCTAAAGCATCTGGCGTTTGTAAAAAGATTACTAATTGGCCTAAGGTACACAGTAAACGAAAATAAATCAAAACTAGTGCCCTCTCAAGAGATAATATTCCTGGGTGCAAGCTTAAATACAACTGGCCAGATGGCTTATCTCACGCCAGACAAACAAAAACAACTGACTTCTTACTTCAAAAAAATTGGCAACAAAGACCCAGTTATCTGCAAGGAAAATCCTGCAGGCCTTGGGTTTCATGACATCCTGCATTCTACTAATTCCATATGCCAGACTGCATATGAGGAAACTACAATGGTATCTAAAAAGTGTTTGGACTCAGCATTGCCACAGCCTGGAGACAGTAATTACACTCATTACCTGCCTGCAACAGGAGTTTCGATGGTGGGCAGAGGCCTGTCACCACAACAAGGGTCTGCCATTCAGTTACCCACAGCCAGACAGACAAAAGATGCATAAGATTATGCCTGGGGGGCCCATATGGCAGGAAAATGTATTCAGGGCACATGGCCTGCAAGCCAGATGCATCTTCACATCAATCAAAAAGAGATGCTAGCTGTTCAGAATGCCCTGACAGCTTTCAAGAATCTACTTCATCCAGGACAGCTACTGATAAAGACAGACAATACTACGGTCATGTGGTACATAAACAAGCAGGGAGGTACACATTCCTACCCCCTCTGCAGACAAGCAATGACCTTATGGGACACAGCATTGACTTATCAAGTTCACCTGCAAGCACAATTCCTGCCAGGAAAAACAAATACTCTGGCAGACGAACTAAGCAGAAACCTCATGGATCCCCACGAGTGGAAACTGGATCCACAAGTCTTCAGCATGATAACAAGGAAATGGGGATGCCCAGACACAGATCTTTTTGCCTCCCCCTCACAACTGCCAATTGCAGAGATTTTGCACAAGGATTTATCACAAGCATGGAGAGTGGACGCCCTATCCTTCAGCTGGAAAAACCTAACAGTATATGCCTTTCCTCCACTGCCTCTCCTTCCCAGGGTACTCCTAAAGGTCAGACAAGAGAAGCCAAAAATGATACTGATTGCACCAGACTAGCCACGCCAGCACTGGTACCCAATCCTTAGAGCTTGTCTCAAGGTCCAGCATGGATATTGCCTCAAACTTCTCACTTGCTGACGCAACAAAACAATCGGATCCTGCACAGCCAACTCAGGACCTTAAATCTGGCAGCATGGCGGATAATGTAGCCATTCAGAACACTCATCTTTCAAAAGTTGTTATGGATGTTATCTTGGAGGCCAGGAGGCCCAGTACCAGAAAATCTTACGCAGAAAAGTGGAAGAGATTCTGTTTTTGGAACCAGGAACAAGGCATTGACATGTATGTACCAAATATCCCTCAGATTTTACAATACCTAACTGAGATGCTGAACAAAGGCCTTATGTTTTCATCAATTAAGATTCATGCCTCTGTTGTTTCAGCCTATTACAATACGGAACCACCTATCTTTTCTCATCCTTTAATAAGGCAGTACCTCAGAGGGGCCAAAAACATCAGGCCTCCAGGGAGGGCACCAATTCCGGCATGGGACCTCAATTATGTCTTGGAAAAACTCACACTGCCTCCTTTTGAGCCAGCCTCGACAGCGGATATAAAATTCTTATCCTGGAAAACAGCTCTGCTCCAAGCAATAACCTCTGCAAGACGAGTCTCGGAGTTACAAGCACTCATGGCTGTGGAACCTTTTATCATTTTTTATCCAGACAGGGTTTCTCTGAGGACAAATCCTACATTTATGCCTAAGGTGGTATCCAGTGTGGCCCTCAACCAAACCATTCACTTGCTTACCTTTTATCCAAACCCACAGAACAAGGGTGAGAAAATTCTGCATTCTTTGGACATACACAGGCAGTTACGCTTCTACTTAGACAGAACTAAAGCTTTCAGAAAGACTGAGCAACTTTTAGTGTCATATGCTGCAGGATCACAAGGAAAGGCTATCTCAAAACAGACTATTTCTAAATGGATAGGCCATTGCATCCATTTCTGCTATTCTCAACATGGCAAATCAGTGCCTAAGGGCATTAGGCCTCATTCTACCAGAGCAGCAGCCACTTCAGCAGCCTTCCTCAGAGGAGTACCAACCAAAGACATCTTAGAGGCTGCAACTTGGAATTCAGTGCACACTTTTACAAAGCACTACCACTTACCTCTTTACTCTAAATCCAGAGCAGGGTTTGCCACTGCAGTTCTGTAGGGCCTCATAGCCTCTCCTAATCCTATTTAGCCCAGCCACTCATCCTCAGCTTTGGGATTCAACCCGAGTAATGACTGCAACAGTGAAACACGATGAACATAGTACAGTTGTGTACCTACCATTAATGTAGATGTTCGAGTGTATTCACTGTTGCAGTCCAAGTTACCCACCCACCATCCCCTTTTCTTTACTGGGACTTATCTGTACTTCTCTATCCTATACAACCTATGTGGTGTATTTGCTTGTAGATGAAGGAAATGTTATTTTTGTGCATGCATACTTATGGGCATATTTTTCAGCCTACCAGTTTGGAGGCACCTGACATCTGGGGCAAGAAAAACTGAAGAAAATGGAGTCGGCTGCATCTTTTATACCCCTGGCGCACTGATGTCAGGGAAGAGGCGACAGCAACCGATGCCGGACCTGGACTTTGGAATTCTGGCTGACCGCGGGTAGCCTGCCAGCAGGATAACCCAAGAGTAATGACTGCAACAGTGAATACACTCTAATATCTACATTTACGGTAGGTACACAACTGTACTGTCTGACTACTGGACTGACCTCTGTGTCTAACTTCATAAAATACACAACCGGAGGTTTACCCAACTTCTCATCAAAAACATCAGCATACTCTGAGAAAATGGCTCCAGAAAAACTGGAACCTAGGGTATGTGCTTATGTGATGAACTTCTTTGGTAAAAGAAAGCAGATTCATTCTCAAACTGTCTCTGAGACTCAATAATGACTGCACAGGTCTTTGAATTACATGGAATAAAGAGCTGCAACATTTCCTAGCCACATAACATGAAAGCAGTACTGAGGCTTCAGTTTGAATTTCTTCACCTCTTTAAGCAACAAGTTAAATACTACTAGCCACATTGAGTCGTTCATTAGTTCTCACCTTAGCAAATGTTTGCGTCGTTTCGGCTTTTCCCTGTTAGGGGTCGCCACAGCGAAACTCCGGTCCGCTAATGATTGGCAGTTGGTTTTTACGTGCAGAGTTGCCAGCCCTGACGCACAACCTTCAATGAAGGTACGCCCATTCATGCATGTCTCCACGCAGAAGATGCTCTAGCTGAGAATCGAACTGGACAGCGTCTTACAGTGAGGCGACAACACTACCGCAGCACCACCACCGCATCACCTTAGCAAATGTCTGCTGACATAATATTACACTTTCAGCCAGTGTCTACTTTGCGCTTGGTCGATTTACCATTGATCTGGACAGTACAAAACACTTCATTCTTTGGCAGCAAATTCACTGCATCAACCTTTTCACCAATTATTGATGCATCATCTACGTAGAAAGTAGAACTGCAGCTCTCTATATGACCACCTTGCTTTTTGAGTGAGCCTTCTTTATAACTGTGAGGTTTACTTGATTTGCAAAACTTTTGAAAATGGTTCAATTTTTTATACCTGTGGCATTACTGACCAATGCTAATCATGTCTCTCTTAGACTCACGATTGGCACCAGAATTACGACAGTTTAACAATAAAGCTGGATTTGGGTTTTGCAGATTCATGCTTGTATTGCACCGAGCATGCTCCTTTCTTAGAACTTGCTGGGAAACTACATGGTTTTCCAAGAGAACGGACAGGGGCTGTAGCTGCCATGTGCTTAGGCATGCTTTTGCTTGCCACATGTTGCATGCTGTCTACATTCGCTTTGGTGCCTGCAAGCATACTTGTGCGCCATTCTGTAACTTCATGGATTTGACAAATCTCAATAGCTTTACTCAACATTAAATCAGTCACAAAGCAAAATCTTTCACACAGCAGCACTATTAGTACCACACACAAGCCTATCCTTTATTAGCTCATCTTTTAAGTCACCAGTCTGACAGATTTTAGCGTTGTTCCTTAGGTTAGTAATATAAGCTGCCAAAGTTTCCCCTGGTTTCTGATCTTTTGTGTATAACAAATGCCTCTCTAACATAATGTTTGTCTGGGGGGGTTACACATTTCTTTGAATTTGTACTTCAAACACTCTGGGTCTTCCCTTGATTCAGTCTCTACAATAATAAACCAATTTTCACCTTCTCCCTCATATACTGCTGGTGCATACACAAATGGACGCTGTCTTTTAATGGCCTCTGACACAGCTAGGTTTTGCAAAATGAATGTCCTGGTGCATGCATCTTTGTCAGAATAAGCTGCTTGTATAAAAATGTACTGTTGCTCAAATATTCTCCAATTCTCTGCAATATTCTGATCCAATACAGTTGGTGAAGGCTTTCAAAATTCATCTGCCATTATTAACACATACCAGTGAAGGATTTTGCAAATATGCACGAACGCAGACATATATACATGTACCAGATATTTATGCCCATATTCATAACTTGGCGCAGTAGCACAACAAGCCTCTGAATACCTGAGCATTGCAAAATAAGTCTCTCTGGCACTGTAATACTCTTGAAATTACTGTACTGCAAGAAGTCCCTTCTTATCAGTGTAAGAAACATCTAAAAATAACTGCACTGTGCGAATGAACTAGGCAGAAGAAGCTCAGTGTAAGAAACATTTCAGACTAACTGCACTTTACGAATAAACAGTACACAGCACACGGAAACTTCCCCAAAATGGCAGTACTTTGCTAGATAATTCTTTACAGTGCAAGAAACACTCTGTAATAGCGATACTTTGCGAATTGACACACCCAGCGCACAAAACTTTCCGAAATGGCTGTACTTTGAGTGTACTTCAAGAAAGAGTTCCACTTTGCACATACTCCTCAGAATACATGCATAGCAGTAAGCACACACTGTAAGCACTTCTACAATCTTTAAGATGCTTCAAATATCTCTGGCTATGCCCTGAATACTATATGAAGTAGTAGTTATGCCAGAACACAGTATGTTGCCAAACAACATACAGTCACCTTGCTTTATTTATTTATTTTACATTTCTTGTCCTGGATAGTCTGACTAGATATGTTTCCATTTTCAGAGTAGGCCCAGGGAGAAAAGCTTCAAGCTTTATTTATGCTTAATGTGCCCTTTTTTCCCTTATGTTCGTTTTGCTCATTTAATCTCCTTTCATGCCCATTGTACTTTTCTTGTGCTTATTTTACTCTAAACATGTCCATTTTGCCTTAAACATGCTCGTTTTGCAATTCTGAGGTAATTCCAAGCTCGTGCTTTTCTGATAAATTGTTTTATCAAATATCTTAATTTTAAACATTTTGTTTAATTAATAAACCTTTTATGCCTCTTGCTTGTTTAATAATGCTGTTTGTGCCCTTGTAATGCTCTGTTTTATCTTTTTTATAAAATAAACTGTTTGTGCGAGTTTTCTTTACCTTTTTTTTCTGGCCCTTTTTCATGCTTGTTTCTCTTCGTTTACCTTCATTGTTAACTCTGCACCTCATAGTTCTGGAAAGCAGTCGCTGGACTCCCGGTTCTGACACCATGTTGCTCGTCTTGTCAGGATGTAATAGAAGAGTCTTTGTGGGTTCTGTTCGAGCAGCTTTATTATGTACAAACACGTCAGGATTGAGGCTTAATGACTTTGACTTAGATAAACTTGCATACAAGCTAGCAATTACATTCATACTTGCTCTCTGGCTGCACACTTAAAATGGCACTGAAGCTAGTACGTGCTCGCTATTTATGTGCACATTCAGTCCTGGAAACGCTTCTTAAAGATGCAGCATACACACACTGTTCTACACATATTAAGATTTTCG
The DNA here is from genome assembly GCF_019279795.1 of Protopterus annectens. Lineage (NCBI taxonomy): Eukaryota > Metazoa > Chordata > Ceratodontiformes > Protopteridae > Protopterus > Protopterus annectens. The sequence goes on from NC_056746.1 coordinate 293,288,079, forward strand.
CAAAGATGTTTTGTCCCAAAATAATCCTTAAATGAGTCTTTAACTTCCCTTTTTATTTCCTGTGATTAAAATATGGGGAGAGAGGGCCCTTCACATTTTGGATATATACCATCAGCTCAGATTACACTTGTAACTGTGCATGAGTTGATCAAACAGCTTTTTTCTCTTTTTTGCTTTATAGAGAAGGAAAGAAGGGGTTTGCATTGGCTAAGCAAGACTTTTCTGAAAGGGTTATTTTGTGGGCTTTTTTTTTGCCATCAGGCAGAGAACCATCTGTTGGAAAATGCTGCTGTTGAAAAAACACACTAGCAGTGATGCTACCATTGCTTGCTTCAGAAGTGTCTCCATGGATGATACCTGTTTTGCAGCCGCTTTGTCATTTTATACTGTCATCAGGCATTGTTGCCTGAATTATAAGCTGTCAGGCCTCCTTTTTTACCACAAAGTTAAGATTTGGCCTTCTGAAATTCTTGTTGTCCATATTTTGGCTACAGCCTCTTGTGTGATGCAGTGTTTTACTTGTTTGGATTCATCTCTAAAGTTATCCACTGCAGAATGCTTCCAATTTCATCTTTAACAGATGTATGCCAACACTTTCATTTGATCTGCCTGTAAGTAATTAATCTGCAGTAGATGACTGTTGTTCCCAAGCTTGTCCCTTTGTTAGACAAGTATTAAATTGCCTGTTGTATTTTTTCTTGACTTGGGTATTGTGTTTATTTAATGGACTTCAAACTGAGGGGTGCAGGTCCTGAGCATCTCTCCTGGCCTGGCTTGTGATATTGTGGTGTGTTATCGCACTCCCTGAGCATGGTAATGAGAAAAAAGTCAGGAATGTGCTATGTTCTGGATGTGAAGGAGGAAACCCCAGCAGTTTCCCATGCTGAGATGACCTTGCACTTGTTATAACCAGCTCTCCTGTGCTTTCAGCTATAGGATGAAAGTGAATAGATTTGACATGGTTTATAGACTTGAGTATACAGTTTTCTTCACATACCTCTGGAACCAGATACGGTCTTCTTTCCTTGCAGCTACGTAGCTGGGTGCCTCAGTGGAGAAGCAAATTGTTTACAGTTAGATAGCTGCTTGTATTGGATTGTTCTGATCTGAAAGATAAACCTCCTTGGAGATCAAGCAGAGCTTATTCTAATATTGCAGCATCTGTTTCTTTTGATTTTTTTGAAATTGTGTCATCCATGTGTATTATGAAACAGTTATGGTCTGATGTTATCCATGTCACTATTCCTCACTCTTGGGTGTAGGATCTGACGTCAGATCCAAGCCGACAACTTTACAGACTGTGTCTAGGCTTGAGCTCCTCCCACTCCTGTGATCCACTGCTGCCCTTCACCCCCTCAGATCTCATTTGCCACGCTCAGCACCAGACATGATTCTTTGGTTCGAGTCTCCAGTGGAGATAAGTACCTTAAAATTTCTCTCTTTTTTTGGCTTAACTTTCCATTTTGTTAATAGTTTGGTAGTTCTCTTTAGTTAGCCTGTGCTTTTAGCTAGCTTTTATAGTCTCCTTCCCCTTTTTATTGTTTTGCCTGTATAGTGTTTAGTGTAGTGGTTCTTCTCTGTTAGTGTTTCTATTAATTTTTTTGGTGGCCCTTCCCAGTTTTCCGACCTGAGCTTTCTAACGGTTAGTGATTTTGGAGCGTTCCTTAGGTTTTGGTGATTGTTTGGTTTTTATACAATGTCTGACAAGCCTTTTGGCTTTAAAAGGTGCTCCTCATGCGGTCAGAAGATGCCCATGTCTGATTTGCATGAGGAGTGCCTCTGTTGTCTGGGCGCTGACCACGACATTTGTGCCGCATTCATCCCCAGGGCCTTGGTCGAGTACTGGAACTAGCTTTTACTCATGTGTTGTCCAAGGGGGTCTGTTGGCTCAGTCTCTGGCCAGGCCATGATCCTCCAACCACAAGAGGAAGGCTACCTCTTTTCTTGGGTCATCTTCCTCTAAGAAGGTTAGGCTGTCGGATCCCAACTCCTCAGATCTGACTCCAGTCTTGTCTCTGTTGGATCAGACATCCACAGATCCTAGGTTCCGCGACTCCCCATCAAGATCCAGGTCTTCCGCACAGAGGCCCTCAGATCCAAGGTCATGGAAGTCTACTCTCAGATCCAAGGCCTCCGGATCAAGGCGTTCGAATCTGGTCAGATCTGGACCAACCACAGATCTGGCTTCTTTGGATCTGAGTCATGTGGGATCCAAGCCTTTGGATCCTTATTTGTCCTTGGATCCAAGGCAGTCGGATCTGAGATCGGTGTCTGATCCCACTGTTCTAGAGGACTCCCCTTCATGTTCTGACTTTGGGCAGTCCCCTTCTACTTCCAAGCATAGGAGATGATCTCTGGACAGGCATGGGAGGTCCTTGGGGTCTAGGCACCCATCGCCAGCTAGGTCTTCCACCTTTTCCAGGTCCTCCAGGAGTTTGCTCCCCATTGATATGGACAAGCTAATGATGTCCTTTCTCAAGGTTCAGATTGAGTTGAAGCTTCTTGCGTCCCCTGCCCATCTGGTCAGGGCCTATCTCCTACCCCTTTCCTGGCTTCTCCTCATCCGATTCAGACTATTTCAGAATTTCAGGCCTTGGGACACATCAGGGAGGAGACAGGTTCCTAGAGGCCATTCTGCATCTACCCCGTCAGTTTCCTTGACTTCCTGTGCTCGGCCTCCCCCTGAGCAGACGGAGTCCCAGGTCCAACCTGTCTCCCCGGAGTCCTTGGGTGGAGTATCTGTTCTTTTGGACCGGTCCCTTCCACTTGGTGCTTTGGTCCTCAACAGCTTGGGGCCTGTACTGTCCGGAAGCAGGGAGGTGCTGGCATGCTCTGGCCCCACTTCTCAGCTGGGCTCGTCTGCCAGGAGTGTGGATGTGGGTGGCATTGTCCAGCACTTCAGCCTTTTGGGTTGTAGAGAGGACTTTCCTCCACTAGAGGTTCCTTCCCAGCTTTCTAGGGAGCATCCCAGCCGACTTGAGCAGATTCTTCTCATCCTGTTCCTGGTCAGCCCTCTCGAACTAGCCTTCAGGTGTGAGTCACCCCCATTGGGGTCCCTCCCTTCTGATTCCTCCCCCGAACCTCCCCCCAGAGGAGGTGCTTCTGAAGAGATTGTGCTAGAGTAGGCACCTAGACTCCCCTACGGAGTCTCTCATTGAGGAAACAGACTGCAAAGAAGGAACAGGTCCCCCAGATCTCTGCCCAAGGATGTCTCCTTTGGGGACATCTTAGAAATCCTCAAGCTTAAGGGAATATGATCTTCCCTGCCCCATCCTCTGAGAAGTCCATGTTCCTGAAGGCTTTCGGGATAGGACCATCTACCACCTGAGTCCCACCCGCCTGCTGAAGAAGTCATTGACCTTATCGACAGCAGAGATTGGAAGGAGCTGGATACTGTTGAGCCGGTATTGAAGCATACTGACAAATTTTATAGCCCCCCCCCCCCCGACAAACAGTTCTGGTGTAAGGAAGTCTCATTCGATACTATTGTGGTTGCCGCTGCCACCAAGAAAGAGCTGGCGAAGCAAAGTATGTCTGTTCATCCCCGGGTGATCGACAGACATGGAAAGCGGGTCTTCACCTCAGCTACCTTTGGTATGTGGGTGCTTAACTATTTGGTACATTTCACCCGACTCCAGAGAGACTTGGTCAGAGAGCTGAACACTTCCCTTTCTGAGTTGTTGCGTGCCAGGGAACTCAGTAAGGTGTCCCCCAAGCTTTCTACTCTCACCTTTCTGGCTAATTCCTCGATGAGGCTAATTTCCAATGCTGCAGAAGTCGCCTCTCGAGCAGCCGACACAGGCATTACTATACAGCACCACACCAGGTGCGACTTTGCGAATTTGCAGAGTGCTTTAAGGCGTCTTTCACTAATGCTTCCTTTGATTCTCTTTGGTCCTTCAGTCAGAGACATTCACCTGCAGTGAGCAGGAAGGCAAGACCTTGTCGGCTGTGGGAATCAAGTTTTCTATCCCTCAGCACTCCTCCTCCAAGATGCAATGAGGAACTAGAGAACTGTAGTTTCATAAGTCACAGTCTTCCTTTCAGGACGCTCAGGAAGAGCCCTCTAGAGAGTTCAATAGCAGATGCTTCCCCAGGGGCAGAGAGGGTCCACAAAATCAGGGCTCCTGAGAACCCTTTTCTAAAAAGCCCCCTCAGCACTCCAGAAGTGCTGCCCAGCTGTCCTGCCCTAGAGTCATTCAGGGGTTATCACTGCACCCTTTGGCCTGGGCAAATATTACAAGAGATCGCTGGGTGTTAAACATTATTTCCAGGGGCTGTTTTGTTCCCTTTTCTCAGTCGCTCCCTCCAGTCAAGAAATTCCTCCCCGATGCACCACCCCATCAGAGGGAGTTAGCTCAACAAGAAATACTCAAGACGTCTTTAGAAGAGAGCCATCCAAGAGTTCCCCCAGGACAATGAGAATCCGGAACTTGCTCTTCTTTTTGGTGTCAAAGAAGACAGGGGACCTGCATCCAGTTCTGGACCTCGGTGTGTTGAATCTCTGTTAAGTCCAAGTTCCAGATGGTCACTGTCCAGTCCATTGTGCCCCTTCTGCACAAGGATGATTGGATGTGTTCAGTAGATCTCTGGGATACGTACTATCATATAAAAATCGACAGTTACTCCAGGAGACACCTCCGCTTTCACGTAAGGTCTAATCATTTCCAGTTGAGGACCCTGCACTTTGGTCACACCACAACCCCCTGGGTGTTCAAGTGCATGGCGGTGGTCGCAGCTCACCTGAGAATGCAGGGATTCCAGGTGTTTCCTTACCTCGATCGCTTCTCCACGGCTCCCACCAAGCATCTGCTGGCCTCACTGTTCGACCAGTTAGGGATCACATTGAATCTGCCCAAATCGAATCTGATTCAGTCCCAAAATTTGGAGTTAATCTGGAGTCAGCTGGATGCAGTGTCAGAGATTGCAGCACTCCCTCTCCGCCATATGCATCTAATCAGAACTCATGTCCGGTGCCATCTAGATCTGACTTGTCCTCAGGTTTGCCTTATTCTCAGGGCCTTAGGGTCCATGGTGGTGGCAATCTACCTTGTGCCATTAGCCAGATTCTACATGAGGGTTCTGCAGTGGACTCTAGTGGTTCATTGGTCTTTTCTGTCCTATCCGAAGACTATCTCAGTCTGTCTCACTCCAGTATGCAGGCATCATCTTGATTGGTATATTCAGTCTCCCAACCTTCTAGCAGGCAGACTATTCTCTCTTCCTCACCCCAGTACCACCGTAACCTCGAATGATTCCCTGTTGGTGTGAGGAGGGCATTACCAAGGAAAGACTGTCCAAGGTATGTGGTCCTCCGCAGAGACCAAACTGCACATAAATGTACTGGATATGAGAGCAGTCCTCTTCACATTGCAAGCTTTTTAGGCTTGCCTTCCTCTCTGTGCCATTGCAGTTCACATGGACAACATGACAGTTATGTGATACATCAACAAGCAAACGATCTTATCTGCTGTGTCGCAAGGCCATGAGGGTGTGGGAATGAGCGATGTCCACGGGGTGTTTTCTCTTTGCAGTGCACATTCCCGGCAAGTCCAACATGTGGGCAGACAGACTCAGCAGACCCATCCTGAGTCATCACGAGTGGTCCCTGAATCCTTCAATGGTGAAAGAGATTTTCCTTTGCTGGGGTCAGCCAAGCTGCGATCTGTTCGCTTCCCCTCACAACCACAAATGCAGCGGGTATTTCGCCCCGATTCCCCCTATTGAGAAGTCCCCCAGGGACACTTTTGTTCACAGTTGGCCTCTGGGTCTCCTTTATGCCTACCCTCCTATACCCCTCATTCCAAGAGTGCTTCGGAAAGCTAGACACCTCAAGGTCACCTTGATCCTCATCACTCCCTTTTGGCTTCGGTAGGCTTGGTTTCCCCTTATGCAGTCTCATCTGAAGTACCCCCCCCCCCCCAGGTACTAGATCCCCTTCTGGATCTGATTTCCCATCCTTCCAAGCTTCCAACCCCCAACCTTCAGACTCTTAGTCTGATGGCATGGTTTGTCCACTTACCGTAATCTTGAATCAGTCCAGGCTTGCATCACCCGTCAGGAGCATTATTCTGGCCTCTCAGAAGGCATCTACCAGAAAGGTTTACGTAAGTAAGTGGAAAAAGTTTTCTGCTTGGGCCAAGCAGTGAAATCTAGACTCCTTCTCAGCTCCCATCCCAGATATTTTATTGTTCTTACCTTCACTTTTTCAGGAAGGGGCAAACCTTTAGATGATCAGGGTACAATTGGCGACTTTCTCTAATTTTCATGTTTGCGAGGAGCATATTTTTTCTTCTCACCTCTGTAAGGCATTTTTGAAGGGTGTTTTTCTCCTCCGTCCTCCAGTCAAAGATCCTTCTCCCCCTTGGGACCTTTCATTTGTGCTGTAATCTCTTACACAGAGTCCTTTCAAGCCTGCTGCAACTTGTGATATGAAATTTCTGTTATGGAAGACCACCTTTCTGGTAGCTATAACTTCAGCAAGAAGAGTGTCCGAATTGCAGATGCTTGCTATTAAACCACCATATTTGGTGTTTTATAAAGACAGAGAGTGGCTCTCCAAACCAACCCTTCCTTCATACTTGAAGCAGTCCATTCAGTTGCCAATAAAGGGAAATATTTACTGCATATGCTTAACATTCATAGATGAGTACAATCCTTGGACAGGACAAAGAATTTCTGCAATTCTGACCAGCTGTTTTTGTGGCCTTTTCTGTTAACTGACTGGGTCGAATGGTCTCTAAGGTTACTATATCTCATTGGATTTAGAAGTGTATTTCTATGGTTTATTCATCTAAAGGTGTACCATTACCATGACCAGTTAGAGCTCATTCCACTAGATCTGTGGCTACGTCAGCTACTTATCTGGCCGGTCATTCCTTAGATTTGTGTGGCAGACATCTGGTCTACACCTCACACATTTGTTACTCAGTATAAACTTGACATTGTCTCCAGGAACAAGGCATCTTTTGGCTCCTCAGTTCTTCGACATGTCCTTCCATGAGGCCACCCAGAATTTATGATAGCTGGGGGACTCTGACCCAAGACTGAGGAATAGTGACATGGATAACATCAGGTAGAGAGTTATTTACTTTAAATAACTTGGCATCTGTGTTATCCTGTCATCACTTTCCCTCCCTCCTTCCACCATCCTGTGGGACCTAGAGGAAGTAGAGATGTCCTGTCTGATGGTCAAGGTTCTTCTTAGCTGCTTTCTAGCTTCATGGCAAACTCTATCTGAGGGGTTAGCGGGCAGCAAGGGATCATGGGAGTGGGAGGAGCTCAAGCCCATTAGCTGTCTGTAAAGTTGCTGGCTCAGATCTGATATCTGATCCTACACCCAAGACTGATGAATAGTGACACAGGATAACACGGGTGCTAAGTTATGGTAAGTATATAACTTTTTTTTTTTTTTAAATAAACTTCACTGTTAATGTTACTAAACAAAATGTGTTTATATTTCAGTGAGAAATTCCATTTCACTTGACCAAGATATTTAAAAATATATGTAATGATAGCTTTCAGCTTGTAGTGTTTTCTTTTTATTCAATAATATACTCTTGTACTTCCCAGCATGTACTTCTAACCATTTTGATTATATTTATTGTGGAGAGCGATATCGCATACCACATGACTTTCTTCTTTTCATGTCATTGCTTTTATCATCATGGTTGAAAGCCAGATTTATCATTTAGCTAGTCATCTCTGCAACCACCCAATATCTGTACCTGTAATTATAATTGTATGCCTGATTTTACGTAAGTTTACACCATTTCCAGTAGCTGTTTTTATAATTACCTTTTCCAGTACTTCTGTTCTTTCTCTCTTAAACTGCATTGCTTTCTAACCTGTTACCTAAAGACACTGTCGGCAAACAGGCAGCCTTGCCCATCACATTGCACTGACAGTGTCATGCTGAAAGCTTAGCAGTACATCCTTTTGGCTGCTGCTTTGTTACTTTATCTGTACAGTGCTACAATATATATTGATGTCTAAATATATAATATAGTTTCTCAATTTATAACCCTATTGCAATGAATGTGCATCATCTTGTTCATGGATACCATACTTTTTGGGCACTTGTGTGTATCTGTTTTACTTTCTTTACCATTCCATATAATGCCCCTAGTAAATGTAAAATCACCTTGATCACCCGACAGGAGATGATGAGGATGTTCACATCACTAGGGGAATTTAAGACTGGGCTCCGCTTCCAGTCATATTCAAACTTGGTCAGCCACAGACCACTGGTTTTGGCTTGCACCTCAGAAAAGAATATCCCAAACAGTAGAGGACTCATTACACTCGTTAGGGTCTATTACTAGAGGTGGCTTCTCCTATTTTGACTGAGTGGGTTCTGTCAGTGAGCCAGTTAGCTACCCATCAGATAACATACGGGTTGATGCCTATCTGGGAGAGTGTATCTGTTATGCCTGTGTGGGGAGTAGTGTCAAATGCTTTGGCTAGGTGAAGATAGGCAGTGTGCACAGTCTTCCCCTCATCCATGGCTTTGGTGACGGTTTTGAAGAAATCAACCAAGTTTAACAGGCATGACCTCCCTTTAACAAAACCTTTAACAAAACCAAACTGTGTGGGGTCAAGCGTTTAGAGGTTGCCAATGTCCTTGTTTGTAAGGTCCATGATGTGTTCCATGGCCTTGCAGATCAGGCTAGTTAGGCTGATGGGCCTATAATTGCCTGGGTTAGTGGACGATCCACATTTTGTGTAGCGGAATGACAGTGGCTGTCTTCACTCAGCTGGGATGAAGCCGGTGTTCAGGCTTTTGTTGAATAGGGTGCCTGATGGAGCTGAGAGCTCATGCTTGAGTTCATGTAGGATACTTCCAGGGATATCAGGTCCAATGGAGACTGTATATTTTTGCCTTTGAGAGGGCATTAAAGACTTGCTCCCTGGTGATGAGGTGAGGGGGGCTGGCAGGTGCTGGGGATGTCTTGGTTTACTGATGGGGGAACAGAGTGGTGAAGTTTTCACTGAACCTGTCTGCCAGCAAGTTGGCTATATTTATACCGTTTGTGTATGTGGTGTTATTGACCACCAGTTCAGAGTAGAGTTCAGTGTTACGTTTGAGATTGCATACATATGTGAAGAAGCCCTTGTGATTGCCCTTAGAGGATGTGGCCAGTGTGGACTAAAAGCTAGCCTTAGAGGATTTAAACCTTAATATTCTCTCATCTTTTCCAAATCTGGTCATGGAATATCATGTTTACTTCTTTCTGACTCCTGACTTGAAGTCTCCTTCAAAATACTTGCATTTTGTAACATACTTTATTTCATCACCTGCTAAGAGATGACTCCTCCAATCTTTAGTCTGCCAAAAACACTCTAAATGAACTATTGCATCACTATTTAGCTGTAGTTAACTTTTAGATTACTAGAGAAACTTGAAAAGGCAGCTGACTTCAATAAGCACTGCATAAGCATCTCAAAGCAGTTATGTTTGATGGTCTGCATGTTTGCAAAGCATTACACTTAATAATCTGTATCCATGGCTTGAGATGGCTTTACTACTTCCAGTGGATGTTTGTAGGAATGTGTTGTGTATTATGTGTAGCATAGTATTCTAAGCAACCAGCATTGAGAACTGAATCAAATGGATATGGTTGTGTGAGGGACTTGTTATCAAAGTACATGACTGTAGAGCCATAGCCTCTTCAGTGCCATCCTTCTTTCCATCACTCTGATTTTCTTTGTCTTGTAAGAATGTTTGATCCAAGACTGAGAGTCCTATGTGCATTTTGTTGTGGGAATTACTATACCAACTAGAAGCAGACTTTTTTCCCAGCAAAATCTCATACCTTATTTTAGGGGATGCCCTTCACTTGGCCAGTGCATGTTTTGATGCAACACACTGGCTGAATAAATGTTGTTGTCCCTAGCGACTGACATTTTTGTTTCTAGTCACCCAATTCATGACTGTGTCTGTTGAAAAAGTTTTGTGTTCGCACATCTAAGCATCATAATAAGTGTTAGTGTGGCCATCTTATTAAAGCTAACACTGGCTTTGACTTGTCTGGCTCAGAAAAGAGCATGACATTGACAGCTGCTGTCAGTGCCAGAAGTTAATCTTGGCTGCTTTACATCAAAGTGGGAAAAGTTGTTCTACTTATCATATATGTCAGTGCATGAGAGTTTTCCAGGTGGAGCTCAGATCCATATTTAAACTCTGCTGTCCCTTTTGGGTTTTATGGAAACCGCAATTTTTCTGGTGCCATTTTAATGACTTAGAATGAGGGTGTTGGAATGGACTGTATTGTTTCACAGCTAGGTAGCAGCCATGTGTTCACAAACTTGTTGTTAGTGTTGGCCTTTGTTATTGATCCCTAGAACGTGGTGGACAGTCCCCACGATTTGCTGGTGCATCTTCCATTTCTGCAGACAATCCTTTCACAGATGTTGATCAAATTTTCATTTCATTTGTGGGCTGGAGAACCTTTCCTAGTCTCCAACACAATGCAAGAGCTTTATCTTACTTTGAAAAATATGATCCCACATGAGCCATATTGAGTTCAGACTGGTGTTCTTGGCCTTGAAGGCTGTTGAGAAACCTTTCCTTCTGGGTCCTCTTCTCCTTTTGTCAGCCAGCCAGCCTGTAGAGTTGTTTTATAGCAGGCGGGTCTTTTCTCCTGTGCAAAGGAGCAGTGCTTGTTTGTCTTTGGGCCATAAATACAGGCATCCTTCTCTCAATTCATAGCATTCCTGGGGAGATGGCTCAAATTGTCAGGTGTATTGAATCAGTCTTCCACTCTTCTCCTGAGTCTCCAGATAAGAAGCCATGCCTGGTCAGGGTGTCATGGTAGTGTGGATCTTCAGTGATTGACCTTTTTACCAATTTAGAAAATACAGTCCTCATTTGTTCACTACAGCAGGGTAAGAAACATATAGCGGTGGATGTATTCTCCCTTCCATGGTACAGGGTATCCTTGCATGCATTTCCACCAATCCTTTTGATTCCACATCTGTTTACAGATTTCAGGAAAGAGAAGTAAAAGTCCTCCTCATCACCCTGTGTTGACAGAGAATGGAGTGGTTTCATACTCAAAATCCCCTTTGGTACAGGAATCTCTCCTGACTTTTAGAATGTTTTTCAGTCATGAGGAACACCTTGCTGTGCCTTCAGGACTTGCCGTATGTAAAATTCTTCATTCTGCTATACAGGTTGGCTGAGAACTCACAAAGTGATCAAATCTGCCTAGTCTGCAACTGTCAAGTGAAATCTGCCTAGTCTGCAACTGTCAAGTGAAAAGTCTGCCTTCAGGACTTGCCTTATGTAAAATTCTTCATTCTGCTATACAGGTTGGCTGAGAACTCACAAAGTGATCAAATCTGCCTAGTCTGCAACTGTCAAGTGAAATCTGCCTAGTCTGCAACTGTCAAGTGAAAAGTCTTCTCATTTTAGGTGGAGCATTGCTTTATACTGACTCGATTAGTTAAGCCAGTAGGTGATTCTGATGCATCTTAGGCATCTGTATGACTCGTACTTCAGTTATTTTCAAGTTCAAGGTTTTTATCAGCTATTTTTCTCATCTGGAACCTGAAGGGTAGGATTGTGGAGTTGCACCACTTGAATCGAGCAGTTTGTTAAAATAATTGCATCTTTATCTTCCACTGAGGAACTCCTCACCTTTTTGGGACTTGAACGTCATGCTAGATTTTCTTGCCTATCTGCCATTCCCACATGCTGTTTCAACTGCATTGACGTACATTTCTTTGAAAACTCTTCCTGTTGTCTGTTGCCTTTTCTCTAGGTATTTTAGAACTCTAAGCACACATGCAGGGAAAATTCCCAGCCTTTAATAAGCATTGAATGTCGCACAGAATAAGCCTGCAAATCCTCAGGGTTTTTTTTTTTTTTTTTTTTTTTGTTTTTTTTTACCACTAAGTCTATCATGCCCATTTACCTGAATAGTGAGAGTGCCCTTCATATGCATGCTGCAGCAACTGTGGAGGTTGCATTCATTTAGGAAGATAAACCAGTTGTTTACCCCTTCACTATGTGGAAAGAAGGAATTGTGGTTGCAAAATGCATTCTCTTTTTGCAATCAGTAAGTGAACTATTTACTAGCAAGTACCGCTGCCAGTATCCATTCTATAGGAGGATTGATTTCCTGCAGTGTTTGTTTTAGTATTGTCTGCATTGTGGGCATTTGTGCATTGGTCACTTGGTCCATAGTGGACACTTTTACCATGCAGTATTGTACCAGCTGTGGCACATGGAATCAGAGTTCCCACGTTTATCCATCTGAGCTTTGGCCTTGTGCAGTTATCCTGCTCTTCCACCATGTTAGTATTACCTAAGGTTCATCCCAACATGGGGCCTGTCAGTGGGTGTGGGCATCCATTTTGGATGCAAGTTAAGTTTTTTTTTGCTTCAGTTGATCTGCAGGAGGACCCTTCTCCTTAGGTTGTGAAACCTATTTTTCTATCCCCCAATGGATGAGTATTTTTTTTTCCACCAGCTAGTACTGTTAGAGTTCCTTTTAAACTGGGCAAGTGCATTTTTTTGGGGTGCCCACAGAATTAGCTCAGTGGCTCCCCCTTCTTACACCTAATTAGCCCATTTATTTCTCCATCAAGTAAGACCCAGGCTTCATTGAACGCAGTGAGATCCCTCCGACCCATTTAATCCCTGACTGGTGAGATTAATCAATTCATGTATTCTCCTTTGGAGGGAATTGTGTGGTGTTAGGGATCCTGCATACAAAGCTAACTTTCCCTGTCAGTGGCTTGCATCCTACCACAGGCTAACATATACACTGTAAAACAATGTGTGTTGTGCTTACCTCATTTCTTTGGGCAGTACACTTGCAGTCATGCAGGTGTAGCCAATGTAGTGAGCTGAGCCTCCCTCCAAGATGGGCTAGCCAGCATTAGCTGCTCAGTCCCCTTGTCCCCAATCCAGTCTGTGTAGCTAATTGAACATAGGTCATCTGAGAGACCATGAGGGCTTTATCCCTGTGTCCCATAGCGTTAGTCCTGAGAAAGTGTATATGCCTTATAGAGGCCATGGCTCAGAATCATTGTGTTGCATGTGCAGAATGGCTGAGGAGGTGTGGTTGCCCTAGGGCTAGGATAGGCAGATTGTCAAAGGATGCGCCAGGGTAGTCGCATCTTTTGAGGCCATGCTTTTCTTGTCCTCCCAGCCTGCAGATATGTCAGCACATTCCCTGCCATGCCAGACAGATTGTGACAGTGCCAGCTTCCGTCTGTGATCCACTTTGTCTTTTCAGCATACTGTGATGGCCTTAGCCAGGGGGAAGGTTATAGTGGCACAAGGCTTCTCTTACAGTCCTCTTGCCTCCTGTCAAGCCACTGCATCTGGAGGTAGTACTGGAACTAAAGGTTAGGAAACTACAAGAGTGGAGGCTGAGTAGCTGATTGCTAGTTGTGAAGTTGTGCTTGGGTGAAAAAATCATGGTGTACATCAGGTAGATGTCCTGTTCATCTGTTACAGTATTCCTAACATGAAGATCTCCACAGTAGTTGACCCATCGGCCAGTATGCAAAAGTCTTTCACTACTGCCGGATGCTTGGTACATTGCACATAAGCTGCTCTTGTACGTTGGCCATAAAAGTGACTTATGCATGCATCTAGCCCAGAACTTCTCTGCCGCCAGTCTGTATGCCACCTTTGAACTTTGGTCTGCTTGCCAAGCTATTTGCTGTTTTCTGTGAATTCAGATGAGTGCCCCATTGGGGAAATCTTGATGTTCTTTGTGTTTCACTGTTGCAGTCATTACACTTGAATTATCTGCCTGCTGGTAACCCTCAGTCGGCCCTAATACCAGAGACTTAGTATTTCTGCATCGGTTGCTGTAGCTTGAGTACTGACGTCAGGTCGTCAGGGGTATAAAAACAGGCAGCCGACGCCATTACATCAGTTTTTCATGCCCCAAATGTCAGGAGCCTGCCCCCCAAATAGGGAGCTAAGTTATGGTGGGGAAAGCACCACCAGTAAAAAGTAAGTGAGTAATAGACATAGAGAGAAGAGAGAGAGAGACAAGGGGGCTGGAGGGAGGGAAACCAGGACTGAACAGTGAATACACTCGAACATCTACATTTATGGTAAGTGTACACAACTGTACTGTGTTCTTTGTGTTTCACTGTTGCAGTCATCACACTTGGGTAGATTCCCAAAGCTGAAGAAGGGTGGAGGCAGTCAAGAAGAGTTGGGGCTGGCTAGTATGCCTTGCAGGACTGCTGTTGCAAAACCCACCCTGGATTTGGAAAAGATAGGCAGGTGGTAATGTCTGGTGAAGGTGTGTACAGAACTCCAGCAACCGATGCAGAAATACTAAGTCTGTGGTATTCGGGCCGACTGAGAGTTACCTGCAGGCAGATAATCCAAGTGTGATGACTGCAACAGTGAATAACACTCGAACATCTGCTTTTATGGTAAGTGTACACAACTGTACTTTTCTTTTACTACTATTTTGTGGTAGGGTTCATGTCATTCAAAAAAGGCAAATGCCAGTGTGGAAGACAAATTCCACATAAAGATAGCCATCTTCAGTGTCTGTTCTGCCTACGGCCTACTCACAACCACGCATCCTGTCCCATTTGCCAGGCCTTTGTACCAAAGATCCTTAGAAGTATATTTTCCTCCTTAGCCAGTTACTTGGAAAACCAGCTAGTTTAAAGTTACTAGCTAAAAGTGCGATGGAGGGATCCTCAGGACCTGTAGTTGAATCAGTCGCCAAGCAGAAGACAAAAAGCTGAGGCCTGAAGCTGCTGCTGTGCCTCTTCATCCAGACGTATCTCCTGAGGTGGATGAAAGCCTAGAGGTACTTCCATTTCCTGGTTCTGGATCACAGGCTGAGCCCAATGTTGAGGCTGCCTTGGATCCGACCACAGCCATGTCCTCAGAGGCTGAGCAGGCATCTGCCCAGGATGTACAGGGGGAACCGAGGCTTGTAATCGAAGGCCATAAAAGGATACCTCAGATTCTGGTGCAGGATGAAATTCACTTGGATATCATTGAATGCAGGCCTACATCCAGCCCTCCTATATTATGTAGGGCAGACCTGCATCAAAAGAAACAAAAAAAAAAAACATTTGTTCCCTCCAAAGGAGTCTCAGTGACTGGGAACAATTCACCTAAGGTCTTCCCAAGAACTTTATGCCCTTTAAGTCGTCCCCCCCCCCCGGTGTTTCAATACCTACACCACCCTGCACAGCATCTCCACAAGGAAGAGGTTTCTTTGGGTGAAGAGACATCCTCTGAAGAGGACTCACTGGCCTCCTCACAGATCCCCTCCCCTCTAGATTATGCTTCCCCTATCTTTTGGTCAGACCTTAGTCAAAATGAGAGATCATTTCATATGGGATAACACCCTGGTATCTGATGTACAGAAGAGGTACTATGACCTTCTGCAGGTGGAATCACCCAGTCCTTCAGCTATTCCTCCTGTGCTACCTGCTTTCCTAGATGCCTTTGCCTCTGCTTCTGAGGCCCCAGACTCCAAGCCTCCTGCTCGTAAGAACCTTGACAGATTTTACAAGGTCCTGAGGACTGCAAGTTCTTGTTTAAATGTCCTTCCGCAGACCCATTGGGGGATTTCACTGGCTTCAGACAAACCATCCAGGTAACTGCCATCAACTGCTCTCCTTCCTTCAGATAAAGACAGCAGGATCCTTGAAAGACTGGACAAGAAAGTGTACAATTCAGCCACTTTGGCATTTAGAGCAATTAATTACCAAACACACATGACCAGATTTGCCCTAAAGCTTCTATCCCAACTCTGCTAGGTCATTTCAGATTTGCCTGATTTAGAGAATAAGGTCTTGGCTACATCCTTGCTTGGAGCCTCCTCACAGGTAGCCCACCACTCCATTAAATGCAGCTATGATTGATACTGCAGAGGGCTCTGCCAGGGCAGCTGCCTTTGGCTCTGTCTTAAGGAGAGTCTCCTGGTTAGGACTCCAGCTATTACCAGAGGATATTAAATCTAAACTTATGGATGCCCCTTTGGACAATTCCACTTTGTTTGGTACTGCAGCTGCTAATTTATTAAAATCTCTACAGGAAAAGGGAAAAGAATTGCAGGTGATGAAACACATCTTTGTCTCTCCAGTGCATACATTTCAGAGAAATTACCCAGCAAAAACTGCTTTTGTATGTAGGCACTCCAGCCCTCCTCCACCTAAAAAAAAATGGATGGTAGGAGGCCTCAGCAGTCCAGAGCTGTCTCTGCAACTCCATTTCAGAAGTGGCCCTTTCCAGACAAGCCTGGTTCCCTCTGACTGTCCAAACCACCCCACTCACATTCCACTTTCCCAGCACCTTTCTCTGTCTCTGCCACTCTGGGAAAGCAGAACTCAAAGACTCATGGATTCTGTCCATCATTCATAAAGGATACTTTCTGGTATGCGATTCCCTGCCTTCCTTCAGGGGCACTCCTCAACCACAAAAGGAATAACTACCCTCCTTTCCAGAGGTATGTCTAGACCTATAGAGACAAGGAACCATTCAGGGAGTTACTGAAGGCCAAGAAGGAAAAGGTTTCTACTCCAGAATGTTCCTGGTGCCCAGAAAAGGATGGTCCCTTG
Source organism: Protopterus annectens (assembly GCF_019279795.1). NCBI lineage: Eukaryota > Metazoa > Chordata > Ceratodontiformes > Protopteridae > Protopterus > Protopterus annectens. The sequence goes on from NC_056746.1 coordinate 293,304,645, forward strand.
TAGGCCCATCTTAGATCAGTCTCATCTCAACACTTTTCTGAAGGTGCCCACCTTCCGTATGTTAACTCTTCAAACCTTGTTCCCTGTTATTCTGCCACAAGCCTTCTTAGCCTCTTTGGATATCAGATGCATATCTACACATTCCCATACACCCCAACTGCAGGACATTTTTACGTTTCTCTCACTTCCTCGCATTTTCAGTTCTCTGCCTTGCTCTTTGGACTTTCTACTGCACAAAGGGTATTTACTAAATGACTAGCCCCTGTGATTGCCTACTGCAGGCCTCAGGGCATCCACATTTTCACTCACTTGTATGATCTCTTTATGACAACTTCACAAGAGATCCTAGAGAAAAACATTATTTTTGCCATTTTCCTTCTACAATGACTGAGTTTCACCACAAACTACAAAAAATCCATTTTCTGCCCCTCTCAGGATCATATCCTCCTGGGGTACAGGATTCAGATGAACCTCATGAGGGTTTCTCTCCCTCATCAGAAGGTGCAGGACTTCATGTCCTACTTCAAAAACCTGCCTGTTTACCATATTTCAGCTAGGGAGTTCCTCAGGGTTTTTGGTTTCATGGCATCCACTATCCTAATGCTACCTCTGGCAAAACTTCATATGAGAAAACTACAGTGGTTCTAAAATCAGTTTGGATGCAGCATTCACACACACTAGACTTACCAATTCCTCCCATTCCCTGTCTGAAGAGGGAACTACAATGGTTATCCAACAAGTGACTCTCAACCCATGACTCCCCTTGCACCCCCTCCCTCCAGTGCAAGAGCTATTCATAGATGCTTTGGATATAGGATGGGGGGCAGCTTTTGGAAACTTGAAAGCGCAAGGGATATAGTCCCTCTCTCAACAAAGGGAACCCATCCACTTAATGGAGATGAGGCACTGCTGTTTCCATTCAAACCTTTCACCCTGTTTTTCTCCCAGGGCCTTAAAAACTGTTCATTATCAATATGACAGTCCTCTGGTATGTGAACAAGCAGGGGGGAACAAAATCCTACCGGTTATAAAGGATGGCACTCCAGGTTTGGGAGCTGACAGTCTAATACTGGGTGATGCTCTAGGCAGTGTACTTCTCATCCATCCAAAATTATGCGGCAGACACCTTGAGCAGGTCCCTAATATAGTCCTGCGAAGGGATGTATTTCTGGCCATTGTCCACTAGTGGGGTATACCTCAAGCATATCTCTTTGCCTCCCCATGAATAGAGAACTTCCACAATTTTGTGCCAGAGTCCCTCACTCTCTGGTTTGGAAGGTAAGACACCCTTTTGTTCTCTTGGAAGTGGGTGTTTCTGCATGCGTTCCCACCCCTTCTGATAATTCCAAAAGTCCTGTTCAGAATTCAGCAACACAAATCAAAAATCTTGCTGGTGACTTCCTTTTGGCAAAGACAGCATTGGTTCCCCCTTCTCCTGCATTTAGCCAAGGACAAGTCACCTCATGTTACCACACAGGGTAGACCTTCTCACACAAGACAAAGGAGCTCTCATCCATCCCCACTTGTCTACCCTCCATTTGACTCTGTGGGTGATAGGGTTTTAATTCCCTTGTTCTCGGAGGACGTGCTAAGAGTTCTGCAGGAGACCAGGAAACCCAGTAACAGAAAATCTTACCTATCCAAGTGGTAGAGATTTTCAATTTGGTTTCTCTCATGAAACCCTGATCCAATATCAGTGGCAGTCCCCCTGGTTCTATCCTATTTGTGTGAATTGCTCAATGCTGGCTTGGCATATTCTTCAGTGATGCTCATGTTTCAGTTGTTTCTGCCTGTCTGACTCTAACCCCCCCCCCCCCCCTTAGCTAGCACATTAGGCCACCCAGGAAATGTATCCCTCCTCCCTGGGATCTTAATTTTGTGCTAGAAAAGCTGACTCTTCCCCTGTTTCAGTCATCTTCATCAGTGTCCTTGCAACATTGCTTCTGGAAAACTGTACTTCTCCTAGCTATCACTTCAGCCAGACATGTGTCTGCGCTCCAGGCCATTTTGACCTCTTCCCCCTTTTTGGTTTTTCATAAAGGCAGGGTGTCCTTGCATAGCAACTCTTCTTTTATGCCCAAGGTAGTCAGTTAATTGACACTCAACCAATCCATTCATTTACCTACCTTCTTTCCTTCTCCACAAAATTCTAGTGAGAAGGTGTTGCACATCCTTGATGTGCATAGGCAACTTAGATTTTACCTAGAAAAGACCAAATCTATTAGGAAATCAGACCAGCTTTTTGTCTCCTATCATCCTAGGGCTCTGGGATTGCCTGTTTCCAAGTAGACTGTTTCTACTTGGGTTTCTAAGGCTATCTCATTCTGTTATGTGATGCATGGCAAGACCCTTGCTTCTTCTGTAAAGGTCCATTTTACTGGGGCTGTAGCTTCATCAGGTGCCTTCTCCAAGGGATTGGATACTAGCTCTAGTCTCAAAGCCGCTACTTGGATTTTGGTACATACCTTTGCTAAACATTGCAGACTGGATGGCATTTTTAAACCCAGGGCAGGGTTTGCCAGAGCCATCCTCCATGTCTTCCTGGAGATTTCAACTGGCTCTTCCTCCACTCTCTTCTTATGAGCTTTTGTATTCTCCCTCATGTTAACAATACTGCAACAGATGAATAGAAGGACACAGAATAGTTCTGTAAAAACTTACCATAACAATAGATGTCCTCTTCTCTGTTACAGTATTCCAAACCCTCCTTCCTTCCCCCTGGTGGTTTGGTTCCTTTCCTTGGATGGTCAAACCCTACTTTCCTTAGGATGGCTTCCTCCTGGGGCATTGAGTTTTGAGGTAGATGCATGCATAAGTCACTTTAATGGCCTACGTATGAGAGCAGCCTACGTGTGACATACCGCACATCCTACAGTAGTGAAAGACTTTTGTATACTGGCCGACGGGTTGTCTACTGTGGAGATCTCCCTCATGTTAAAGAATACTGCAAATAAGAGGAGGACATCTGTCATTATGGTAAGCTTTTAACTATTCTGTCTACTGGCATCACTCAACTCAAGATTTTGCTGAAAAAAATAATTTAATTTAGGGGATGAATACGCAACCTGGAATCTGTCAGAGCATGGTCTTGTGGATAAACTGATAAAACAAGAATGTATTCATTTATTGGCTCAGCGTGTAGTCCTATCTCGCCTTCATTCTTACATATGGGTTCAGAGCCGAGGCCTTTTTGCAAGCTCAAAGTCTTCTAGTTGGCTTGTGGCTAGGTAGATATCCCATAGTGCACCAGTACAATCCACAGATCTCATTTGCCACGTTGACGAGTTCAGATGTGCTTCTTGTTGGCAGTGGCTAAGTTTAACACATTTTGCTAATTTTTTGCTATTCTTCTTTTTTCAACGTTAGATAGAATTATATAGCATTTACGAGTGTTATTTCCTATCGTTAGAGTAGTTTAGTCATTTACAACCATATAAAAATGGACAGAGTGTCGAGGAGCCATCTATGCTTCCAGCTGGGAGCCAGTCAGTCAGTTTCGTGCTCTGCCCTTTGGTCTCACCACAGCCCCCAGGGTGTTCACCAAGTGTATGGCAGTAGTGACAGCTCACCCTGAGATGTCTAGGATTCCAAGTGTTTGTGTCTGGACGACTGGCTCCTGACCTCCCCCACCAGGCTTCTACTTTTTCAAACCAGAGACGCTACTAACCAACTTTGTACCCAGTTGGGGATTACTATAAATTGGGTAAAATCTGCCTTATCGCCCTCTAAATTTGGAACTTTTATAGGCGCAGAAATATGCACAGTAGCCATGTTGGCTTGTCTTCCAGTTAGAAAAGGCACAGAATCTTGTACAACAAATTCACCGTCTTCTCCCTCTCCGAAAAGTCAAGGCAAAGACTGTTCTGAAACTTCTAGGGACCATGGCCTCCATTTAGCCAGACTACACATGTGGATTCTTCAGTGGCTTCCCAGTGGTCCTTCCAACAACTGCCTCTATACCACCACATCCTGTTAACAGAGTCTTGCAAAAAGGACCTCTGTTGGTGGATCCAACCCAATCAGTTGACAGGCACCCCATTCCTCCCTCGCCAACCCATTCCCACTGTGACCACAGATGCCTCACAGATAGCTGGGGGGGGGGCATTATCTAGGCAGGACTGTCCAAGGCACATGGCAAGATTATGAGGCCCACCCGCATATCAGTGTACATGCTCAGTGATTGAGGGATCTAGTCCAAAACCTAGGTTTGGTTAGTGGCCACAGCACTACAAGAGCTGTTTGGGGAGTATATATGTTGGGGAACACGTTATTGGCTTCATCTGCCTATGAAAAGTGAGAACAGTCCAGAGCTGATGAAGATTACTGCACTCACGAGGATGGGGAACGCTCTTATCAGCCCATTGTATGTCCACCCCTGGAATGCATGCTAGCACACAGAGGTACATAGGGCAGTTAAACAAGTAAACAAAACAAATAATAATAATTGCTTGATTAACTGCTGCACATCAGATGCAGTGGTAGTCCAGATAGCTGACCGGAATAGGGAGGACCAGAAGATGAAGCAAAAAAAAAGTTATGTCCTTATATTCCCATGTTTCAGTATTCTTAACATGAAGGATTTCCCACCTAGGTGACCCAAACATCCAGCCAGTACACCAAAAGCCTAAGCTACTGCTAGGTATGTGCAATGTTGCACATAAGATGCAGCCAGTATAGGCCATAAAAATAATGTCTGCATGTACCATCTTCATAACATCTCTGCCACCAGTCTGAACGCCAGCTTCTACCAGTTGTCTGATCCAAAGTCTTTTCTTCATTCAGGCAAGTCCCCTGTTGGGGAAAATGTTTGCACTTTTGCTACTGCGTGTTTGCTTGAGGTTAATGTCATCCAAGAAGGGCAAGTGCCATTGTGGAAGACAGATGCCACACGAAGAAAATCAGTGTATTTTCTGCTGGGGGGTCCACTCACGAATACAAGGCTTGCGCCATTTGTCAGGCATTCGTTCCTAAGACACTCCACTGTCATCTTTAGGCCCTTAATATCTTCCTAGTGAGCCAGAGATTAAAGCGATTAGCACTCGCTGTGGAAGGTGCCTCTGGTCCGTCGGTGAACCTCCGAGGAAGAAGGTGAAAAAGGTAAGGCCTGGATCTTAGGCTGTCTCTCTGATCCTGGACATCCCTCTCGAGGCCAATGAAGGCCCGGAGGTCCATACGGTGCCTGGTGCTCCTCCCTCATCAGGAACTAATTTAAAAGCCGCTAGGGAGAACTCCTTAAGCACATTTGCAGAGGCTTCACAGACATTTGTTTTGGACAGTAACAGGGAACACCGGCTCACTCCTTTAGACATACCATGCAGCATCTCTCCTGGCTTGACAATTGAGGAATTGCTGACTTCAGTGCAAGAGCCTAGGCTACGTCGACCCAGCCTTCCCTGCCTAGGGCAAATCCTCCATTTAAAAAAAAAAAAAAACAGAAATGCTTCTCCTTCATAGGTTCATAGATTAGTACTAAGCTAACTGCCCTTATGAGCCATTTTAAGTCTAGCCAATTATCCCTTGTGAGACTCAAACCCTGCACCTTGTGTTTGCAAGGCAAACACTTTAACCATTAGGCCACCCTCCCAACCCAGGATACTTCCTCAGATTGGTGAGCCTTCTCACAGGGAATCTTGAATGCCTTTTTGGCAATCAGGCCTTCCTCTGTTCAGCCACCTACTTCTGTATCACCTCCACCCTCTTACACAAGAGTGCTACTGTTGAACAAGAGGCCGCTGAAGAAGAAGATTCATCTTCAGATGAGTCCCTGGTCTACACTACACAGATTGACTCCCCCCGGGTTACACTTCACCTGAGGTTGACTCCAATGGTTGGGACTCCCCTGAGGAGGATATTTCGTTTGGTGAGACACTCTCTAAGATGAGGGATTTTTTCAAGTGGGGAAAGCTCTTGGGTTTCAGAAGTACAAAAGAGATCTCTTGCAGATGGATTCTCCTCCTTCTGATATCCCACCTTTGTTACCAGCCTTTCAGGATGTCTTCCTTTCAGCATCCAAAAGCTCCGACTCTCAACCTCCTGTTCCTAAGAGGCCAGACAGTTTTTATAAAGTCCCTGAGGACAGTATGTTTCTGTTCAGATGCCCTCCTGCAGATCCAGCTGCAATTTCAATCTCTGCAAGTAAACCTTCTAGATAGGTGCCTTCTACCATTTTGCCCTCTGATAGGGACAGTAAAATGATGGAGAGGCTTGGGAAAAAGGTCTACACCTCTTCTACTCTGGCTTTTAGGGCCATTAATTATCAGACACATGTCCCAAATATGTACTGGCCCTACTTTCTCAGGCTACTAAATTGCTGACAGATTTTCCAGATTCTGAAGCCAAGTCACAACTCTCTTCCCTCCTGACACTTCCTTCACAAGTTTACTAGACACCTAATTAAGTGCAGTTATGATGCAGCAGAGATCTTTGCAAGATCAGCAACATCTGGATATGTCATCAGGAGGTATTCCTGGCTGAAAATGCAGCCTTTACCGGAGGATTTCAAGACAAAAATAATGGATGCACCCTTGGACAAATTCCCCCTTTATATTGCAAATACTGCTGCCATCCTCAAAACCCTCCAAGAGAGAAGGAAAGAACTTTAGGAACTGAAACATATCCTTGTCTCTCTAGTTCCAAAATATCACAGAAATTATCCTTCCAAGTCTAATTTTATAAGGAAAAAAACCAGAGTTGATTCTTAACCTTACAAGAAGGGCACATGCAGGCAGACTCCACCTAGGTCACAGCCATCTTCTGCCCAAATGACCCCCTTTCTAGACGAGCCAGATAGCCTGTGACTGCCTGGCCACACTCTCAAAAATTCGTATTTCCCAGCACCTTTTTCATTCCCTTTCCAATTGGACAAGCATTACCACATACAAATCGATCCTGTTCATAGTCCAAAATGGTTATTTCATGATTTGGAAATCCATACCTCCCTTCATAGGTATCCCACAACCACCAAGGGACCATAGCCATCTTTTTCCACAGGTGATTCAAGACATGATCTCACAAGAGACCATAAAGGAAGTTCACTCCGTAGAAAGAAGGAAAAGGCTTCTATTCCAGGATGTTTTTAGTCCTCAGGAAAGATGGTCCTTTGAGATCAATTTTAGACTTGTCCCAGCTCAATCATTTCCTAAAAGTTCCCACCTTCAGGGTACTCACAGTGCAAACTGTTTCCTCTCTTGTTCCCTCATGTTTTCCTGGTTTCCCTAGACATCAAGGATGTATACCTTCATATTCCCATTCACCTTCTATTCAGGAAATTTAGTCTTCTGTTGCTTCCTCTTATTTTCAGTTGTGTGCTTTGCCCTTTGGACACTCTGCGGCTCCAAGGGTCTTCACAAAGTGTTTGGCTCCTGCAGACACAAGGAATTCTTAACTACCCTTACGTGGATGGTCTGCTTATTCAAGCAAAACATTCAGACATCCTGTACCAAAACCTTCAAAACCACCATCTCCTTGCTCCTAAGCCTAGGACTCGCTATCAACTACAACACATCTTCACTAACCCCTTCTCAGGGTCAGGTCAGGTTTTCCTGGGCTGCAGGTTGAGCAGTTGCGTCCTCCCACCTCAGTGACAGCCAGCGAGTATGCATTCCCTCCCTTCCCACTTATTCAGAAAGTCCTGCTGAAGATACTGCAAGACAACCCAAAAACCTTGCTGGTGACCTTTTAGCCAAGACAGCATTCGTTCCCTCTTCTTCTGCAGGTAGCCAAGGGCACTCATCACAAGTTAATTCACAGGGTGGAGCTTCTCACACAAGACAAGGGATCTCTCATTTATCCACATTTAGCAACATGGAATTTGACACAGTGGGTGATAGGCTTCTGATGCCTTTCAGACACCTTTTCTTTGAAGACATGCTTCTAGTCCTGCAGGAGGCCAGGAAACCCAATACCAGGAGATCCTATTTGTCCAAATGGAAGAGGTTCTTCATCTGGTGTCTTAAGCAACTAGATCCATTCTGTGGATATTCCCCTACTGCTGTCTTACTTGTGTGTGCTGTTCAAGGCTAGATTGACTTATTCTTCAGTTGAAGCCCACTTAGCCATTTCTGCACATCTGCCTTTATCTCCTCCTTTAACTTCTAGGCTAGAAGTTGAGGTTTTCTTAAAAGGCATCCAAGGCATGTCCTGCACATTAGACCTCTGAGGAAACCAGTTCCCCATCCATGGGATTTGAATATTGTTCTGGAAAAACTGAGTCCGGACACCCTTTGAACCTGCAGCTTCTGCATCTTTAAAATTTTGCACATGGAACACTGTTTTACTGGTAGCCATCACTTCTACTAGGAGAGTTTCTGAACTTCGAATTTTAATGGTTTCACAACCCTTTCCAATTTTCCGCTGGGATAGGGTGTCTCTCTCTACTAATCCCGCTTTCATGCCTAAAGTGGTTAATGACTTGTCCCTTAACCAAGCTATTCACTTTTGTACCTTTGTCCCTTCCCCTCAAAACTCCAGTGAAAGGGTGCTTCACACCTTTGATGTATATAGACAACTCAGATTTTACCTGGATAAGACCAAATCCATTAGAACGTCTGAGTAATTGTTTGCTTCTTTTCACCCCAGAGCGCTGGTTAAACTTGTCTGTAAACAGACTATTTCCACCTGGATCTCTAAGGCCATTTCTTTCTGCTACCTGTCTCAGGGGGAAAACACTCTCTTCCTCAGTTAAGACCCATTCCACTTGGGTTGTAGCTTCTTCTGGGGCCCTTTTCAAGGGTCTGGATGCTGCCTCTATCCTGGAAGCAGCTACTTGGTTCTCTGTCTACACCTTCACAAAACACTACAGGTTGGACTCCATCTCAAGATCAGGCTTTACCAGGGCAATTCTGCAAAGTTTTATGGAGACTTCCTGTGCTCCAACTTCCCTTTCCTATTCAACAGCTTTGGTACTCTCCCTCATGTTATGGATACTGCAACATGAGAATAGAAGGACATAGAATAGTGTAAAATCTTACCATAACTATAATAAGATGAATCTTCTGACTGCTGTAGTGAAACTGCCGAAACAAAAGCAAATGCACAAACTACGACAGGTGAATCACCAAGGCTAACGATAAATATCCAAGGACTGGAACAAATGTGACTGAAGAACAAGTCCACAAAAAACACCAAATGTCCGTTTTAAAATAGATTTAATAAAGCCAGTTTAAAATAAATTGAGAAAATAAAAGTCCGTGAGTGCTCACAGACTATAGGCGCTTTCGAAATAATCTTCATCAGATCGTAATAGGAGATGGGACGACTTTTACTTTTATAAAAAGTTCATACACTTTATTGACCAATGCCAGCTTGTGCACTTTTAATTAACCAATGATTCCTTTGGTTTTCCCATCACATTTGGTCTTGAGACCAATTGGAATTGCGTGTTAGTAACACACCCATACGCTGATTGTAAGGGAGTTTCATCCCTAATATGCATATTAGCTGCAAGCAACAACCAATGGCGTTCCACAATTACCCTTTTCAACCAATCATATTCGTAAGTAAATATAATTATCTGTTCGGTGCCTCCTCCTTATATTTGTTTATATCGTTTGATTTTTGATAGATGCTCTGTTTCACAAAATTTATATTTAAAGAGCAATTACACATCCTTTCTTTACTCAATACTATAACGGTCCTTCAAAGCACTTCATTAGAAGAGCGTCCTTGGAAAGCTTTGATCGTGATGTCATACTTCTCACAAATTGACACAAAAATCACTTTTCTTTGCTGCCAATGTCCTTACAATGGCCTGCTAAGCTTATCATTATTAGTATTAAGCGTATGATTCCTGTGCATTTTCCGTCGGATATCTCGGGAAAAGTTATTACTGCCAGCATGTTCTCTTGTGTGAAGAAAATGCATGACGATGCTTATGCTTTGCATGTTGCATTTTTCGCCATTTTCATGGCAATATCTTCTTTCAGATTTATTTATTTGTTACTCTGTGGACTATTATATCTAGGAATTCACAATGATCTATAAAAAGTGTATTAAAAGTCCAAACTTGGCTGTTAATAATAGTATTCTTCTGTAATGTTCATTTATCTGGCATTTGATTTTAACAAAATGCAGAATACGTGCCGATTCAAGTGACATTTTTCCCATGCTTAGTTACTAACAAAAGTGGAAGAATGCACCTCCCGTTAGGAGTATCACAGAGAAAAATTACCATTTCTTGGTTTATTTGAACTCAAATAGAGATTTTTCAAGGCTTTTAAACTTATGCAAAATATCGGAATCATTTAACCAATCAGGGTTTCACTTCCGCTTTTCCAGAGATGGTTGATATCCAATGATACCAGAGATATCTGGCTTCTGTCATAGGATCATCAGCTAAAATATTGACCAATTATCAAGGATCCATGGATAAGGCTTAATGTACGTTCATGCTAACAAATTGCTTATAATTACTCTTTCTCCAGAGATGTAAAAGCTCTCTCCAAAGTATATTTTTATCTTGGTGCTTGTGTTGCCCTATTTCATCACAGTCCTGTGCCTTTCCGTAATTTAAACGTGGCCTGCCTATAGCATGACCAATTTAAGTTGTACCCATTTATAAAAAGGGCAATAAACACTCTCTTGGTAGTCAATTGCATAATAAAAATCTCTTCTGTATAACAAATACTTGATGATGCTTGTATTTCCCAATTTCTTTGCAGAGTCTTTCATTACCACGATTATAATAGTATCTCCTTGTAAAGACAGACATTTCATTTCCCTGTAAATTATTCCATATACAGTTTTCATGGAAGATATTCTATAATTTTCATTCAGTGGGAAATGATGCATCACTTATTTCTTTATATAAAGCACATAATATCAATGAAGCTGGAAGTATGATTTAAGTACCAGTTTAAGCTGCACATATACCAGATTTGGAAGATAATAATAGCCTCAATAATGGTCTCAGTTAGACAAAATACTTAGATGGATATTGGCTACATTTTCTCTTATGAACTAAAACATTTTTTTTGTGTAATAAAACAAAATGAAAATCATTTTGCGTATATTTCTTCATTCATCCTTTATACTCTAATATGTGCTTGTTTAAGTAATAGTAGGTCTTCTCATCTTCAAAATAAGTTTTAATGGAATGATTCACCTGTTGTAATTTGTGCATTTACCATAACTATAGGTGTCCTCCTCTTCCATGTTGCAGTATTCTATCCCAACCACCTTCCCCCTTGGTTCATGTTTTTCTTTGGATGATATTTGGTTTACATATTTTCCTTGCACTGGTGTTCTGACTGGGGCATTCAATTCTGAGGATGGTACGCCCAAACATCTCTTATGTGCAACTTTACATGTACCTAGCAGTAGTTTAAGCCTTTGGTATACTGGCTGGATGTTTGGGTCGCCTAGGCGGGGAATCCTTTGTGTTATGAATACTGCAACATGGAAGAGAAGGACATCTATGGTTATGGTAAGATTTTACAGAACTATTTCTTTCTTAGTTGGTCTTGGGTATTATGTGTAAAGGTGGATGTATAATTAGTCATACTTGGATCTCTAAGCTCAGTACTGTAGACTGCTGTTTTAAACATTTTGTTTAGTGTCTCTCTGCCATTTTTCTGCTGTGTTAAACTTTCTCTAGTGATTCCCGTCAAAATTAGGATAGCTAGTAGCTGTAGCATAGTCTAGATACAGGTTTGCTGCATCTGGGTCTATTTGTAGTGGCTGTTTGTTCTGAGCACGTTTTCCAGGCCATCTTGGATTGGAAGGGGCCTTTCTGTACTCTAGTGAGAGAATTCTGCTGATTGAGACCCGTCTGGTGAAGGGTGGTTGGTCTAGCACTTGTAATAAGCATCCTCATTGGTCCTTTTGAACCTTTTTAAAGTTTTTTAGCTTCTGGTAGTTATGCCCAGAATTTGGGCAGGTTACTGCTTGTTTGCGCTTTGTGCATCATTGTACACTGCCGTGCAATTTTGTGACATAGCCAGACTAATTCAACAGTTTTTCAATTTGCTACAACTGTAGCACATTAGTGTAGCCCCCTCATCCTTAGTACTTTCCTAGTCAAAAAAAATACTGCTAGTGAGCTGAAACCTATTAAATTATCCAAAAAAAAAGGGTAGACACAGCCACCACTGAACAACTCCTTGATCAATCCTGAGCCCCCCACCCCAGTGACAGCAGTCTTCAAACTAGCATTATGGTCAGTTGGACCACCCTTGTTTCTCCTGCCAAACTTTTTGACTTGGGTCTCTTGAGGCAGTTTAGCAATTGCCTCATGTACATTGACAACCTTCTGCTAATAACTTTTATCTACTGCAGAGTGTGAGAGATGTGTCTATGCCAAGAATCTTGAATCCGTGCTCTCTGGTACTCAAAGCAGTAACATGGAAGAGGTTGTCAACCCACCCACCACTACACTTGCACATAGTACCACTACTCACAGTACACATCCAACACAAAAACTAACATACACAGAGGTTCTGTCAAAAACCTTACCGAGACACCACAGACTTCCAAAACACAAGGCTGCTACAGCTAACACAGTTCCCACAGCATCCATGACACACAGCAACACCAGTGTCTCACCTACCAAGCCCGTATGGCATAACACTCAAAAACCAAATTTTCAAGTCATTGGAGACTCAGTAATGAGAGACACAGATGCCCCACTCAACATGTTGGACAAGGATAAAGTCAGTCTGCTGCCTGTCTGGTGCCAGGATTTGTCAGATCATGCATGCACTCGGGTCTCTCAACAGCAAGTACCTTTATGACTCTGTCATAGTTCATGTTTCAGTGAATGACATGAGATGTACCTCACTTGACTGTATGAAGAGAGGCATGATTGAGCTAAGTACTTGTCCCAGACAGGTGTGTCCCTAGCCTTGAGCAGCATACTATGCTCACAGAGATTGATACCACAGTATAAACAAAAACGGTTGATTTCAATAATTGGCTTAGTTTATGGTGTCATTCAAAGGGGGATCCTGTTCCTGTCAGCCTGGGAAGCCATGGTTGGCAAACCTTGCTGCTTTTCCAGAGACTGTTTGCACCTGGCACCTTTAGGCTTTCGGCTGCTGGCAAAGCTCTTGACTCCCCATAATGCCTTTTAAGGAAGGTCTCAAAAACAAATTTACCGATGTGAAATTTGCCAGTCATAATCAAATAAGGGTCGTGCTGCTAAACTGGCTTACAAACTGGGGACACACTATCAAAGTGGGCAACTCCATATCAGCCATCAGACCTGTTATAATTGGGATGCCACAGGGGTCAGCACTGGACCCCCTACTCTTTGGTATATACTTATCAGAAGTTCTGGTGAAAACTAAAGGGTTGTGGCTGACCAAGTTTACAGAAGACTGCAAACTGGATGCAAGTATTGAATCCCCAAATGATGTCTGTATACTCCAGGAGGGTGTTAAGCAGACAAGTGACTGGTGTCTTAGTCATAGACTCAAACTGAACGCAAAGAAATTAATCATCTTTCCCTTAGGCACAAACAGTGTTCCTTCACACTATCAAATCAACAACAATACCCTAAATACACATGAAGTGGTAAGGGACTTGGTTTCACAAGTTGACCATGACCTTAACTTCAACCACCATGTGTCTACTGTCATAAGGAAGGCTTCCTGCGTAGCACACTTGATTAGTAAAGGCATTGCTTTGAGAGCAAAAGAGGTTATAGCCCCTCTATACTTTGCACTAAACTAGTCTTTAATTCAGTACAATGCCCCATTCGGCATGTACTGTACTAAGCACCTGCAGCAGTTGGAGAGACCTCAGAGGTTTCTAACAGAGATCAAGTGACTCCAGCACGTGCCGTACACAGACAGACTAAAGTTCCTTTCGCTTTACTCTGTATTATATAGACAACTTAGGGGAGACTTATGCCTGGTTTACATAGCAAACTCAAAGCAAAACCTAATTAACTTGCTTCATATCTGTAAATCAAATGGGACAAGGGCCACCTGATCCAGGGACCTAAGTATGGCCTGCGACTTGAATAGGACATGCTGGAGGGATTTATCTCCCAGTGACTGCTGCATCTTTGGAGTAGGCTGCCTATTCATGTGAAACGGAGCACCTCTGACACTATTCAAAAGGAACCTGGACAGTTGGGTGGGGCACTGTAAATTCTTAACGGGAATAGTGTTCACAACCCTCCTGGACATGGGCAGTCATTACTAAATGCAATCTTGGGTATTGACTAACATTTCTATGGTATTACAATGGGATGAAATGGATAGACTTGAAATTACCTCTGGGTCGATAGCCTAGCAATCCCCTATGATCTGTTTCTGTCGAGAGAAGTTTCTAATGACGGAAAAAAAATGGAGTGGTTGTATTGTATAAAGGTGACTGCAGTTTTATCTCCTTCACTTGTATGTGTTTGGCCACCATGATGATCTTATCTGGAACAGGCTTTAATTAGAAAGAGTGCAGTCCATTATCCTTGCTTGTACGCTATATTTGAGCTGAACGTGGTGAAGGAATTATCAGATTGGATACCTTATTGGAGCTTGCTGCAGCACACCTTTCACAGCACTATGTCCCTGGCACAGCTGGAGAGGTAGTAAAGATTTATGTGTTGTAATAGGGATGCTTAAGATACATGTGTCTGCTGATGAAATTAAGAACTACTGCTTGGTTGCTTCTCAATCTCGTGATAGGAGCTTTTGTGGTTAGACTAGTAGATGCATGCATTCTGGGTACAACTAGTTATAGCCTGTGGAATGTATAAACCAAACAAAAATGTGAAGGCAAGGAGAGTTCATTTACAGCTGTAGTTAGTACCTTACACAGCTTTTGTTTTTCCAGTCTTTTGGGAAAATATTTTTTAAAGCATGGTATTAAGATCATCTTTGATAGATGCATTAATTTACACATTTTCTATTCTTATATATGTATATATATATTTTTATTTTAGTAAGTTTACAGACACGTGACAAAACTGGCACAGGCGGTCCTGTTGTTGACGCTAGAGGGATTTTGGAAAATGAAAGGTAAGACGGACTTGAATTTTTAATTTCACCCTTTAATGAATTAACTAGTTTTCATCATCTCTTGTCCCAAGCAGCTCTTGTTTTACTTGATATCTGTTGCAGTAGTCCATTTTAGTGTAAATCATGTAATAGTACTTCTCACCACTCATACATTTGAACCTTCTATAGGTCATTTTATATATATATATATATATATATATATATATATATATATATATATATGTATATATATATATATATATATGTATGTATATATATATATATGTATATGTATGTATATATATACGCACACACACACAAAAAGTTTACGCACCCCTGTTAAAATGCCAAGTTTTTGTGATATAAAAAAATGAGACCACAATGAATTATTTCAAACCTTTTCCCACCTTTAATGTGACTAACAACCTGTGCAATTCAATTGAAAAACAAATCTTTTAGGGGAAAAAAATATACAAAATAAAAAAGTACAGTAAGCTGGTTGCATAACTGTGCACACCCATCAAAGGTGCTTCAACAAAGTATTAGTTTGACTTAATTACAGCATTCAGTCTTCTTGGGTACACACCTGCCATCATTTAAAGAGACTCTGATTAACCCCAAACAAAGTTCAGCTGTCCTAGTAGGATTTTCCTGACATGTACAGAGTTGCCTGCTACATCAAAAGCCATGGTTCAGAGACCTTACCTTTCCAGCAATGAGATCCCTTAGATGATTTGTATCATTCAGGAGAAGGGTACAAAAAATTTCCATAGCATTGGATATACCATGGAACAGAGTGGAGACAGTCATCAAAAAGTGGAGAAAGTATGGGACGACAGTGATATTGCAATGAACTGGACGTCCCTCCAAAATTGGTGAAAGAACAAGACAAAAGCTGGCCAGGGAGGCTGCCAAGAGACCTACAGCAACATTGAAGGAGCTGCAGGAATTTCTGGCAAGTACTGGTTGTGTACTACATGTGACACTCTCCCGTATTCTCCATATGTCTGGGCTGTTCTCCCAAAAGCGTGTGGGAAAATGTTATGATCTGATGAGACCAAGGTTGAACTTGTTGGCCACAATTTCAAAAGGGACATTTGGCACAAAAACAACACTTCGCATCACCAAAGAAAA